>NC_061120.1:150703827-150767252 GCF_002878395.1 Capsicum annuum | reverse complement strand
TACTAGCATTGACCAAAGATAGTCGGGTCATGACTCCCAACTACCCCTACTCAATACGACTGAATACAGAAAATACAATACACCTCAAATCTGAACAACTCAAGTCCCTGAATCAAAAGGACTAATCACCTGCCGATCGAGAGCAGCGACCCAGCTGAACATGATATGTGCGCTACAGCTTGTACCTACATTTTGGTAAGAATGTAGCCCATGGAAATATGTGGGTCAGCACTTTGAAATGTACTGACTATGTGGGGGTGCATGCAACAATATAAATAGTATAATCAATTTCATGAAAACATGCATACGGACAATAATGACTCACTTGGCTTGAGTTATATCTCGTAATTTCATAATAAACAGTTCATATGATAAAATCTCGTAATCCACATAAATCATTATAAATCATAAATTATGATAAATCATCCTAAATTATCATATCGTCAAAAATCATCATAGGTAATTATAAATCATTATAAATGACCATAAAACATCATAAACATCTCAACTCTTTGACTCAAATCTCGGAGTGACTCGGTAATTCAAGAAACTTAATCTTATGGACATGGGAGTTTCCTATAACTGACAACCCCACGTGAGCAACGTGGAATACCAATGTTTGAAACCCCCATTGGCAGGAGCGTATACTCTTTTCCAGGGAGTACAACCTTAAAACTGCAATAATCACAATCAGGCTCTCTGGCCAATAATATCATCATCAAACAACCCTACGGTGGCACATAGGTTTGAGGAAATACCAAATTTCCCTCTCGGTGCTAAGTAGTACTCCCCGACAAGCTCAGAACACATTAAAAAATCTACCACAACATCATAAGGGTCTATCATAAAGACCAAATCAAATCTCTTTCTCATTTATCAAATCATATCAATTTGTGGATTCCTAACTCAACACATTTTAGCTCAAAACATTTTAATCTTCCTCAACATCAACAAGGTATCAATGCGTTGAACCATAACCGACTCGACATTTGGACAAGGATGTAAGGACTCAATACGTAATATTTTCAATAATTTAAATCATCAAAACCATCCGAAAAATACCAAGACTCATTGCAATTTCGATATCAATATACCCAATAACTCAAATCGTCATAAGGAAGCTCAAAATTTGACACATGGCTCGAAACACTTGAAAATACCAATAATTCATTCTTGAACTTAAAACGTGGATACATGTTCAAAATATATCAATTCTTGATAGAAACACCAAGAATCCCAATATTAAATCTCAATTCATAGAACGAAAATAGTCAAATACTCATGTGATTCAAAACATACAATTCAAATCTTTATAAGTTCATAATTGAATTATTTAGACATAATTCAACTTACAGAACCATATGAATCCATTAAATAATCATAATTGGCAAGCTTGAACAATTTACATATATACATAATCAAAATCTCATGGTAGGATATCTTGGAAATAAATTCATTTGCCAAACTCATAATAATCCATAATAAAAATTAAAGATGCGGGCACAAAAACGGAAGAATTATTCTTGTTCAAACTCCACATACCTGAAAATTAAAGATTGAAATGAATTCTTGCCTTGGAACACTATTCACAAAATTGATTAGTGCATCTCGAAGGACTTGGAACGGGGACTTCATTTATCGGATTAATTTGAAATTTCCATGTGGAATTGGAAGATTTAGGAAGGGAAATTTAGAGGTTTAGGATTTCTTTCTTGGATTTTTTTTTTTTGAAAATAACAGACTTTGATGCCCAAAATCAGTTTTTATTCTTATTTCCACGAAATGGGGAAAGGGTGAAATGACTGGATTGCCCCTAAGGAAATTGAAAACTGGCAGAAAAATCCTGCATACCTTGGCCACGAAAAACTGAATAACTCCTCGTTTGGGTATTGAATTTTTACGAAATTTATATCGTTGGAAAGCTAACTCAAAGATCTTTAATTTTATATATGGTAGGCCACCCAGTTCATTATATATAAGGAGTTATGATTGACCAAAGTTGACCCAAATCAAATCCATCCCTCAGTTACTGATTTGACATGCTGAAATAAATTGATCGTAACTTATTACTCTGATGTTGGAATGGGGTAAAACCAATTGCATTGGAAATAGGACTCAGAGATTTCGTTTGATATATAGCAAATCTCCCAGTTCCTTACATTCAGGAAGTGATGATCATTTGAAGTTGGCCCTGAATTGCTGAAAATTTCTGTAGCATGCTAATCGCATGGTGCCACTGTTTTGGGCACCCAAAAGTGCCCTTATGCTACTCCAAAAATTCTAAAAATCACTCGGGATGTATTAAGACCTTGCTCCATCGCAACGCAACTTGAAAATTGAAAAATGGATGTCTAAAAGGTCGTTAAATAAATACCCGAAGATCAGAGGTCTAAATGAGAAAGTTTCAACACTTCACAAATTTTATTTTATTTTGAGTGCTAAGCTTCTCTTGGCAAGATAAAAAGGCTTTAACGACTCGACACATTTGGGAGAAAAATATTTAACAGGAAAAACTCGGGGTATCACATTTATTTGTATACCAAAATACATGTTAAGAGTGGGAACTAATCATAAAATATGGGTATCTATATATTGTGTCCGTGTGGGGGCCTAAATGTGATGTAATTATTGAATTTGAGATATCATGTGATAGGTATGACCGTGTGGGGTCTTATGTGATGTTGATAGCTTGGAATACATGCAAACAATTATATTATGTTGTTAGAAATGCCTATTGTAGTGCCTTTGGCATATCATGATATGTTCATACTTTGTGGGCATATGAATTATGTGGAAAACTCATGGATAGTGGAAATAATAAGTGCAGATTGGCTCATGTGGTTGAGGAATTGTGACATTGTGATTGATTTGGAAATACATCATATGTATTATTTGTAGTAACACACTTTGTAGATTGGTTGTGGAAATACTCATCTTGAATGATTGTGAACATTGCATCATCATTCACATGTAATATACACACCATTTAACTTGTTTGTTTTATTGTTTTATATTTAATTGTCCTGTATGTGTACTTGATTTGTGTCTTATGTTATGTATGTTCTTTGAAAACATTAGAAATATTGGAAACACTAGAAATACTGAAAATACAAAAAACATGAGAATTACTGAATATTGGTATCGGATATTATATATTATGGAACCTTCTCCGAAGGACTATATCAAGAAGACTCGATGATTATATTTCAACCACAAGGCTGTGTTCCAACCTCATTCATCATCATCAATATCATCATCATCGTCATCATCTTATACACTGCATTTTCTTTATTTGTGATCGATGTTGATATTGAATTTCCATAATGACTTGTCTTATGTCTACTTGTTCTATATCCTGTTATTTATACTTTACCATCCTGTAAATGCATGTTCTTCTCTGTTTATACACACATGTGATATAATTTATACTTGTGTTATACTTGTTAAATTGTTGTTGTATTTGTGATATATATATTAGAACTATTAGTACAAGCGGTGTGGGCTACTATTGTGGGACATTTTCTAAATGCAGGTGACGTGCCCTTAGTGTGCATTTCGTATACCTTATTTTCTACTTTGCTCAATTGGCCTATGTACCTACTGAGTACAAGTGGACCATACTCACTCCTACTATACCCTTTTGGAGTAGATTCAAGTTTGGGTGTGCCCCATGTTGCTTGACTCGGGCAATTGTTAGAGCTTTCAAGGTAGTTGATGAATTTCATGCGGTTGGATGTCTTCTGCTACCTTTCTCTATAAACTATGTCTTTATTAACATTTCAAAGGAAAAGTTTATCTTGTATTTGGATATCTTATGTATTTTAATGGGAGTTATGGCTGCACTGTTATGTTTCTTTCAGCATTTATTATACTTTCATGGTTTAGTTTCGTTCTAGAAGCCTTACTATGGGGTTATTAGTCTTTTTCCTCTTTGTGTATTGGTATTGGTGTTAAGCTTACTTGTCAAGGTTCATCGTGACAAGTGCCATCATGAACCCTTTGGATTTTGGCTCGTGACAGTAGGAAAGACAAATCGGCCAAGTTTCGGATTAATGCATAAAGTGAACTAGGAAAATTCCTCTCACACATATGGTACAGGGTTACAGTATCAACTAATACCTATCTAATTCATGCAATTCTAAGCTTTAAGTATTTTGACCCTAATACTAATGTCATGAAAAGATTCAATAATAGTCACACATATATTGACACAACCCAAACCAAGCCTGGCCGTGTTGGGTATCTAAAGTCCAACCAGGACCGAAGACTACTCCCAATACTCAAACCATTGATCACTCTTCACCCTATGTTAGATGAATTCCAAACATATAAAAAAATATTAATTTGAAGACATGATAACAAGTCTATAATCAAAACCTAAATCTACAACCAATTAACCATCCAATACCAATCCCAATGTCAATACCAATACCAATGCTAATACTAATACTGACAACGCCCATGCCCATAGTAATCCAACAAATCCTGTAATAAAGACCAAATAAGATCCAGTAAGAACATTCCCCCTACCATAGACAAAACAAAGCCAAAAGAAATAATAGGGAAATACAAAAATCCACTGCATAAAATGGGGTCTTCCGGAGTATGGAAGCCCACCACTTCAGATTGACTCAAAAATTATCCCTAAATCACCAAGTCACTGAGCAGGAGGAGTGGTAGTATGGCTGGTTCCTGCATTGTGTGGGGATACAGCGCCCAAAGACGGTTAGAGGGGTGAACACAAGCATGTCACTCAGGGATAAACATAAAGTAATGCCATTAATAAACAAAATCAAACCAATGCACATACATATATACATATATATACCATGCTGGGTTTGGGAACAAGGTTTAGCATGTATTTTAAAATCTTAACCTCGATTGGGTAGCTTTACCATTATAAGTCCACCCACGGGCTATATAGGTCTAGTGTTACCCCCTCAACAGGCCTCAGTGCGCGTAGCCACACGAATCGGAGATACCATAAATGGCTGGGGATTCCCTTGTGCCCTTCACCCTTCATGATATATATATACGTGTATGTGTATAGACTTGGGGGCTTTCCCTATACCCTACAAGCTCAAGTCATCATGATCACCCTGCATGTCGGTAAACATGAGTTTTCAGTGTCCGTCCTTCAGACTCACACCTTCACGGCTAGCTATCACAACCCTCATTATTGGCCAATTAAAACATTTAATGCATAACCAACCACCAATTCTAGGAGTCAATTATTAAGGCATTATTAAGTGGTATCGTCATACCAACCATAGCTTCCAAGTAATGTCATTAAGCTAAGACTTAGGGGATTTCCATGTACCCCACAGACTCCATTATTATAATCACTTTGGGAATCCCATGTAACCCACAAGGTTTTCAAAACCATTGGTAACTATTTTTCCATTTATGCATGCATTAACTCAAGTAAGAAATCAAACCAAACAGCTTGGGGATTCCTTACCTCTTATTCAAATTCCCACCTTTCTCTTAACAATAAACCAATTTTACAATACAGAGTTAGGGTCATAACCACTTCTAGGGGTGGCAAAATTATCCCTAACCCATATCCCGCCCAACCCGCGCATATTTTAATGGGTTGGGCTAGAGTAATTTTGAAGATGGGCTGATTTGGGCTAACCCAAGTGAACCCATCATAAATCATCAACCCAAATAAGCTCATAATAATGCCCAACTTTGACCCATAAACATATTTAATCATAGTATTTATAATTTCACTTTTAATATTTTTAGTTGTCTTAATTATATTCTTTTTTTCGTACTGAAATAATTTTAGTAATGAATCAATTTTTGAATGAAGAAAAATAATTTTTTTCTTACACCATCTCACTATCCCTACCCCTCACCCCCTAGCCCGACTAACCCCAGCCACCTCCCTCCACCCAAAAAATATTTTTTAAATTTATATTTTTAAGAAAATGATTTTTTTCTCACAGCATCACACTATCCCGATCCCACCTCCCTACTCCGACCCCTACTAGCCCCCCCCCCCCCCCCCCCCCCCACACACACCAAAAAAAAACTTAATTTTTGTAAAAAATAAAAATAAAAATCAAAGTCATTTTTTACCTCAACCAACCCCTACCCCAACCCTCCTCCAAAAAAGGATTTTAATAAAAAATAAATTCTTACATGATCCCCTTACCACCAGCTCCCTAAATATGACCCCTTAACCCTAGCCCCTAAAGAAAATTTAATTTTTCAAAAAATTTAATTTTTTACAAAAAAAATAAACTTTTTCATACCCCTCCCCCCACCCAGACCCACCCGCAGCCCTCTCCTAACAATTAAATTTTTTTAATTTACATTTTAGAAGAAATTTAAACCCTTTTTTCTTAGCCCACCCCTACCCTTACCCCTTCCCCTCCTTCTCCCTCCCCCCCCCTCCTCCCCCCCACTAAAAAAATTTAATCTTTAAAATTTATTTTATAAAATAATCTTATTTTTTTCTTTTTTTACCTCTCTTATCTTATTCGTTATCATTGTTTTGTATTAACTATATATACAAAAGCGTTTATTAATTTTTTTAGTTTTCATATGTTATTTTTACGTGAAAACAATAATATAATAATATAAATATAAATATAAAAAGAAAATTAAAAATATCATTCCAACTTAAATTGCTACTAGAATGGTAACTTGTTTAATAGTGAGCTAAGTTGGGCGGATTAGGCTAACCCATAGTTTAGCCCATCTTGGCCTAACATATCTTAGCCCATCTATATTTTCGGCGGGTTGGGCAATGACTCATTTGTTGCTTTAGTCTATTTTGACCAGCCCAAATTCGGCCTAACCCGCCCATTTGTCACCCCTAACCACTTCAAAAGTCATAAGTTTAGAGAAAATTACCATTCTTAAGTTCAACCACCATACCCATGCACCCATATGTTCAAAACCATATTTAAAACATAGAAAACCATAATTAAACCATGGGAAAACATTATTCAAAAATAAGCATTCAAAACCCCCAACCTTTATTTTAAACCCATAATAATACCATGAAAGACATACATTAAAACATGTGTTTTGAATAAAATAACAATGATTGAATAGTAACATACCTGAAATACCAAAAAATTTGGAAGAGATAGCACCCTTAGAACCCTAGATAATCACTTTCTTTAAAACCTTAGCCTTATTTTGAACAAAGAGTTTGAGAGAGAATTTTTGGAGTGTTTTATTGGGAATGGTGTGATAATGAAGTCCCAAGGAAGGTTATAGGTCATGGGGTCCAAGGGGTTAAAGTGAGAAATATCCAAAATTCCCTTAACTTTAGAGCCAGAAAAGTGTCGCCCTTGGATACAAGTCAACTATAGACTCGTAACCACTTCTTACGACTCATGACCATGAGGCGTAACCAAGACAGTGACCAAGACTCCCATACACTGTCAACCTTACAACTCAACCACTCAACTCATAACCAGACCCTACGACTCGTAAGGTCTAGTCTTAGGCAACATAGAATTCAAATGGGTTAGACACTAGACAACCTATGATTTCACCTCACGACTCGTAACATATCCCCATGGATTTTAATGAACCACTCAAATTCGGAGCAGAATTAAGCCACAAACTTACTGATTTGGTTATGGCTCAACCTAATGACCCGTCACTAGAACTTACGACTTGAATCCCTAAGTCGTAACTAAGTAATAAACCTAAACACCATACATTATACACCTTACGGCTAAGGCCACCTAACCCATCAATACACTATACAACTCATATGATCAAGTCGTAATCAAGGCAGTGAGCTCAGAGCTCAAGAAATTTTCAAGGGCTAAAATTTGGGGTGTTTCAATTCTTCCTCACTTGGATCATTCATTATCGAATGATGGGACAATCCATTTACTAGCACGATTAAACCCTAAACATATTTACTCTTACCTTTAAGACAGAAAATAAAGTACCAAGGAATTCACAATCTTCTTTTAACAAAAACAAAAAACAAGGATATTAAGAACAATACATACCTCAAGCACGATTTTCCAGAAAAGGAAATAGGAATGGATACTTGTACTTTATGTCCTCTTCGGCTTCCCAAGTAGCCTCTTCAACCTTGTGGTTCCTGCATAGAACCTTTACCGAAGCTACATTTTTAGTCCGCAATCGACGAACTGGTTGATACAAGATTTTAACTGACATTTCATCAGAAGACAAGAAATTTGAAATACCAATATCCTTGATAGGCATAATTAGTAACGGATCTGCCACACACTTCCTCAACATAGATATGTGGAACACTGGGTGAATGGAGATAAAATTCGAGGGAAACTATAATTCATATGCAATATTACCAACCCTCTTCAAGACCAGATACGGACCGACATACCGGGACTAATCTTCCCCTTCTTCCCAAACCACATTACCCCCTTCATAGGAGATACCTTCAAGAACACCATCACCATCACCTTCTCCATGGCTTGGTTAACCAAATCTGGGCCAAACTTCTCAGCCTCACCGACCTCAAACCACCCAATAAGAGACCACCACCTCCTACCATACAAGGTCTCAAATGGAGCCATCCATATGCTAGAGTTATAGCTATTATTATACACAAACTCTTTAAGAGGCAAATGTTCAACCCAACTACCATCCTTGTCAATTACAAGATCGAAGATCTTCTAATGTCTGAATAGTCCTTTCTACTTACCCATCCAACTACAGGTGGAAAGCCGTACTAAGACTTACTTTAGTCACCAAACCTCTCTAAAACGAATGCCAAAAGTGTGATGAGAATTGAGCACCATAATCTGACATAATAGAAATAGGTGTTTCATGCAACTTTATAATTTCATTAATAAACAATTTGGCATAATTCTCCACCGAGAAATTTGTCCTCACTGGAAAAAAGTGAGTAGACTTTGTCATCCTATCCACAATGATCCAAATCGAATCAAACTGATTCTAGGACCGAGGAAGACTAATAGCGAAATTCATATTAATCACTTCCCACTTCCACACAAGCAACTCAATTTATTGATACAACTATCTTAATCGCAAATGCTTAACCTTCACCTGTTGACACACCATGCATTTAGCCACAAAACTAGACACATCTCGCTTCATATCATTCCACTAATAGATTTTCTTAAGATCATGACACATCTTCTTCAAACCAGGATGAATATCGTAATGCGACTCATGAGCCTTGACTAAGATCCTTTCTCGTAATCTATCTACGTTGGGAACGCATAATTTTCTTCCCCACCTATATCTCCTTTGATTTGCATCAAGATAGGATCAAACACTTTCTTATCTTTCACCTCAGCACCAAGAGATGACTTTGCCACCTCTTGAACTAACATACCACCATCTTCTGAGTCCAAGAGACTAACTTCAAGGTTAGCCAAACGGTGAACATCCTTCACCAATTCCCTCTTATCCTCATCCAAACGAGTTATACTGCCCATGGATAACCTACTAGGAAAATTAACAACCACGTTAGCTTTATCCGGATAGTAGCAAAGACTCATGCTGTAATTCTTGAGTAGCTCAAGCCACCTTCTTTTGCTAAGATTTAGCTCTTTTTGAGTGAACACATATTGCAAGCTCTTATGATTAGAAAAGATATCCACAGCACTCTATACAAATAGTGATGCCAGATTTTCAACGCGAACACCATAACCAACAACTTTAAGTCATGAGTTCAATAATTCTTCTCATGTATTTTCAACTTCCTAGAAGCATAATCTACCACCTTGCCATGCTGCATTAAAATGCAATCAAGCCCCACATGGGGCGCATCATAATAGACCACAAATCTATTAGTGCCTTCAGGCAAAGTCAAGACCAGAGCCAAATTTAGCTTATCCTTCAGCTTCTCTGAACTACCTTCACAAGCATCGGACCAGAAGAACCTTTCCTTCTTCAAAGTTAACTTAGTCAATGGGCCAGCTATAGAACAGAAACTTTTCACTAATCTCCTAAAGTAATTGGCTAAACATAAGAATCTCCAAATGTCAGTTGGAGTCGTGGGTCTAGGTCACTTCTTAACCACTGTAACCTTCTACGGATCCACTATGGTCCCTTTATTAGATATAACATGACCTAGTAAAGTGACAGCGTTCAACCAGAATTCACATTTCAAAAATTTGGCATACAACTACTAATCTTTCAGGATCTACAATACTATATGGAGGTGATCGACATGATCCATATCACTCTTAGAGTACATAAGAATATCGTCTGTGAATACATTAACAAATAAATCTAGAAAGTGATGAAAGACCCTATTCATCAAGACCATGAATGTTGTCGGGGCATTAGTTAACCCAAAAGACATAACCAGGAAATAAAAATGCCCATATCGAGTATAAAAGGTAGTCTTAGAAATATCCACCTCCCTAATCTTTAACTGATAATACCCGAACTAAAGATCAATTTAGATAAAACATAAAACCCTGGAGATGGTCAAACAAATCATCTATCCTTGGAAGAGGGTACTTATTCTTTACTATCACTTTATTCAATTACTGGTAATCAATACACATACAAATAGAACCATCCTTCTTACACACGAAAAATACTGGTGTACCCTATGGGGATACTCTAGGATAGATGAAACCCTAGTCTAAAAGATCCTTTAGTTTCTCCTTAAGCTCCTTTAGCTCGGATGGAGCCATTCTGTACGGGGGTATAGAGATAGGACGAGTGTCCGGAGCAAGATCAATCCCAAAATAAATCTCCCTATCAGAAGGGACAGCAGGAAGGTCATCAAGAAAGACCTCAGGATATTTATTTACCATTGAGATAGAATATAACGAAGGACCCTCCGAGTTAGAATCTTTAACTCACACCAAAAGTTAAAGACATCCCTTGGAAATTAACTTTCGGGATCTAAGTTATCATATGAACCTCCCTTTAGGCACAAGAGAACCATTTTCCCACTGAATAACCGAATATTAGGGAATTTTAAAAATAACCTTAGGAGTCTGACAATATAAAGAGACATAGCACGAGGACAACCAATCTAACCCCAATATGACATCAAAATCAACCATGTCTAATTCAAACTGATACACCAAAGTCTCCCGACCACCTATAGATACAACACAACCCCTGTAGACTTTCTTCACAACTACAGAGTTACCCACTATAGTAGAAACAAAAAAAAGCTATAAAATATACTGGAGACCAAAACTAAAATACACGGCCACAAATGGGGTCACATAAGAAAAAGTCAACCCATGGTCAAGTAAATAGTACATATCACAGGAAAAGAGTTTCAACATACCAGTAATGACAACAGGAGATGCCTTGGACTCTTGATAGGTAGTGAGAGCATAGAGTTAGTTCCAACCAATGTTGAAGCCAGATAGTGCACCCTTTTGTATCGTAGCTGATGAAGAGGCAACCAGAACCATGTTCTCCCTAGAAGAAACCTTAGCCACTGGATAGTTTCTAAGAATATGTCCTAGCTGACAATAGTTGAAGCATTTTTCCCTTCCTGCATCATAAAAACCATGATATTATCAACCACAAAATCTACAGTGAGGATATGGTGGAGCTGATTGGGCCCCACTAGCCTGAGATTGGGAACCATGTTCCCTAGATCCATCTCCACTGTGAAAATTTCTTTTACCAAATGACTTTGGGTAGGGAGCACTAGCCATCGAGAAGGGCCCATAATTTCCCCACTTCTTTTTGGACCATTTTCCACCATCCATGTCTCCTTATTATTGACCTCCTTCTTGATCTGAATGCCAAAATTTCTTACTCTACCTTTTCCTAATTTCAACCTTCTTTCTCTTCTCTTCTTCTACTTCTTGAATATATACAACCAGTCTGGAAATATTCATGGCCTTATTCAACAAGACAGCCTTACTCTCAAAAATTAAGTCTTGAGACAACCCAGAAGCGAACTTCTTCATTTTATATCTCATTATTAATACTAACTCCGGAGCATACAATGATAACTGTTGTAACTTCAAGGAATACTTCATGACCGATATCTTGCCTTGCTTCAGGTTAACAAACTCTTTTGCCTCCCTCGGCTCTTAAGGAAAGAAGCAATTAAGAAAATCTCTAGAAAAGTCCTCCCACAAGGTGGAATCAATATCCACACCTCTGAGATGCACCCACTCTTCATACTACTGATGAGCTACATCTTTTAACTGGTAGGCTAGAAACTACACATCTTCTACCTCAGTAATATGCATCACTTGAAAAATCTTTTCTATTTCATCTATGAAGCCCTGAGGTTCCTTCTCAACTTTCATACCAGTAAACATTATATGATTCAACCTCATAAATTGGCCAACTTTAGTGGCCTCAAATGATGGAGGAATAAAATCCACATGCTATCTCTGAGAGGAGACCAACTGAGTGAGCAAATAGATTGATTGGTAAAACTCGGCATTAGACACATTAGCTTGAGGTGTCTGAGGAAGGATAGGAGGAACTGTTAGAGCTCCATTAAGATCACCAGAGATAGTGGCTCTAGACCTAGTATGAACCCTAGGGGTAGGACGAGCTCTATTTTTATTGTCCTCTTCTAAGACAGATGGGTTTCCATGGATATCAGATATTTTTGGAGGTATGATCTGAAAGGCGAACAAATAAGAATTAGAGAGATCCAAGACCTTAGCCTTTACAACCCAAAAATAGAACTCAAGAAAGAGAAACATTCCTAAATGCCTTATACCATTTCTCTTATGAGTATGGCGCGCTACACATCCTTAAAAGCGACTCTACTCGACACGGCTTTATGGATAACCAACTGACCTTAAACATATGCTCTAATATCAATTTGACACGACCCAAACCAGTATCTGTCCATTTTAAGTTTCTCAAGTCCAACTAGGATCGGAGACCACCCGCAATACCCAAACCATTGACCACCTTTCACCCTATTTCAGATAAATTCTAAACATATAATAAGATAAAATAATATTAATTTGAAGACATGATAACAAGTCTATAACTAAAACCAAAATCTACAACCAATGACCATTCAATACCAATCCTAATGCCAATATCAATACCAATGCTAACATTAATACTGACACCGCCCATGCCTATAGTAATGCAACAAAGCCTCTAATCAAAACCAAAGAAGATCCAGTTAGGACATACCCCCAACCATAGCCAAAACAAAACCAAAAAAATAATAGGGTCATAAAGAAATACATAGCATGAAATGGGGTCTTCCTAAGTATGGAATCTCACCATTAGTCGGACTTAAAACCTATTCTTAAATCATCAACTCACTGAGCATGGAGAGTGGTAGTATGGTCGGTTCCTACATCACATGGGAATACAACACTGAAATACAGTTGGTAGGGTGAACTCTAGCATGTCACTCATGGATAAACATAATGTAATGCGATTAATCCAAGAAATCAAACCAATACAAATAATCATATGCAAATACATATATACCTATATATACCATGCCGGGATAGGGAATAAGGTTTAGCATGCATTTTAAAAGCTTAACCTTTATTATGTAGATTTACCATTATAAGTCCACCCACGGGCTATATGGGTCTAGTGTTACCCCCTGAACGGGCCCTAGCGCGTGTAGCTGCATGAACCAGAGATACCATAGATGGTCGATGATACTGAGGATTCCCTTGTACCATTCACCCTTCATGATACATATATACGTGTATAGACTTGGGGTATTCCCTTGTACTGCACAAGATTAAGGTCATCAATATCACCCCTCATTTTGGTAAATATAACTTTCCAGTATCCATCTTTTTGACTCACACCTTCACGGGTAGCTATCACAAACCCCATTACTACCCAATTAAAATATTTAACCCATAACCAACCACCAATTCTAGGAGTTAATTATTATAGAATTATATAGTGGTGTCGTTATACCAACCATAGCTTACAAGCAATGTCATTAAGCCAAGACTTAAGGGATTTTCGTGTACCCTATAGACTCCATTATTAAAATCATGTGGGGAATTCCCATGTACCCCACAAGGTTTTCAAAATCATCTTTAACTATTTTACCAATTATGCAATGTATTAATTCAAGTATAAAATCAAACTGAACACCTTATGGATTCCATTGTACCCCTAATTCAATCCCATCTTTCTCGTAACTATAAACAAACTTTACACTACAGGGTTGGGGTTATAACCACCATACTCATTCACCCACATGTTCAAAAACATTTTTAAAACATAGATAACCATAATTAAACCATGGGAAAACATTATTCAACAATAAGCATTCAAAACCACCCCCCAACCTTTATTTCAAAACCATAATAACAACATGAAAGCCATCATTAAAACATGTGATTTTAATAAAATAATAATAAAGGGAAAAGTAACATTCCTGAGACACCGAGAAATTTGGAAGAGATAGCACCATTAGAACCCGAGATGATAACTTTCTTTGAAACCCTAGCCTTAGCTTGAAAAGAGAATTTGAGAGAGAATTTTTGGATTGTTTTATTGGGAATGATATGATAATGAATTCCCAAGGAAGTTTTTAAGTCGTGAGGTCCAAGGGGTTAAAGCGAGATATGTCTAGAATGCCCTTAACTTAAAAGCCAAAAAAGTGTCGCCCATGGCTACGAGTCAACCATTTACTTATAACCACTCCTTAAGACTCGTGACCACGAGTAATAATGAAGATAGTGACCACTACCCCCATACACTGTCAACCTTATGACTCAACCACCTAACTCATAACCAGACGTTATGACTCGTAAGATCCAGTCTTAAGCAACACAGAATTCAAATGGGTTAGACACTACACAACCTACGATTTTATCTTATGACTTGTAACATATCCCCACGGCTCTTAGAAAAACACTCATACTTATAGCAGAGTCAAGCCACAAACTTACTAATTTGGTTATGGATCATCCTAACGACCCATCTCTAATCCTTATGACTTGTACCCCTAAGTCATAACCAAGGCAGAAATCTAAACTCTATCCACTGGAGACCATGCAACTAGGGCCACCTGATCCGTTAAGACACCAAACAACTCGTATGGTCAATTCATAATCAAGGTAATGAGCTCAAAGCTCAAGAAATTTTCTAGGAACAAAATTTAGGGTGTTTTATATATTTACAACACACATTTCTCAAAAATTTAGGAGGGGTATCATTAAATAAATATAAAAACAATATATCTTACTGGATTTAGGTTCCTTATTTTTCTTATAATTAAACAAAATAAAAGATAACAAATGTCACAAATACAATACAATACCCTAGACATACCGGCTCTACTATGCTAACACACTCTGGGAAAGAGACTCAACAACAAAACCCCAAGAGGATATATAGACCCATAAGTATCCTACCCCATTAAATAAGCATGCGTTGTCCCAAATGCATTAGGCCACTATAAAGGAATAGGGTAAGGAACATGCCCATAGAACTTTAGATGCATCGATTTAATGTTAATCACAATAAAAAAAATTGTCCCAAATGTAGAAATAATAGGACACCTTGGGTTGCCTCCCAAACAACGTTTAATTTAATGTTGTAACATGGCGTGGGAACCTTGATTACTCTGACTTCATTAAGGTATCCATAGGGTTGGCTTTCAAGATCATCAAAACTTTTTATAGACAAAACCATTCTCATATTCATTGGCAGCTTCATAGTTCTACAAAAATTAAATGTGACTTCCTCATTATTCTGTCTAAACTTAAGCTCAACTCTTTTCATATCCACCAATGACCTACCCATGGCTAAAAATAGTCTTCCCAAAATTATAGGCATCTCAAAATCAACATCATAATGTAAGACAACAAAGTCAGCTGAAAAGATGAAGTTGTCCACCTTGACCAAAACATCAAACGATATGTCCACAAGCTTCTTAATTGTATGATTTGCCATTAATATTTGCCTCATCGAGGTTTTGGGGGCTTTCAAGCCCAATTTTTTGACACTACAAGTGGCATCAAGTTAATGCTTACAGTCAAGTCACGGAAAGCCCTAGAAAATCTAGATGAGCCAATCATACAAGGAATTATGAAGGCACTAGGGTCACCTTTCTTTAGCATAAAAAATCTAGATATAATCGCATTACAATGATGCAAACCACTAATATCCTTATAACAAAAAGTTATCTTCTTTGTCACTAGATCTTTTATAAATTTTTCATAGTCAAGCATTTGTTCTAACACTTTAAGAAGAGGGATGTTCACAGTCAACTCCATTAGCATAGAAATAAACTTCTTATACTTTCCTCCTTTGTCTTTATACTTCAATCATTGGGGAAAATATGGAGGAGGTTAGAGAATAGGCTTTAGTGGTGGTGTGACCTCCTTACCCTTTCCTTTATTTTCAACTTCTTTTTTTTAATTGTAGGCTTCTAAGATTCCTTATTATTCATCGCCAACTTTTTAGTTTCATCTTTTTCTGTATCATTAATGTCCACAAGGCCATTCCTCACATCATCAACCATAGGTATGGGTGGATCAATAGTAGCCTTACTTCTCTAAGTAGTAATAGTTAAACAATGACTATCATTCTTTGGATATTGAATAGTGTTGCTAGGAATAGTGCCTAGTTGATGCTGATTCAAAGAGATAGACATTTTCCTAAACACTGCATAAGATTTTTAATCCCAGTTTCATGCGACTCAACTTTCTGGGTTAACCCTGAAATATCCCCCTTAATTTCCTTAGGGAAATTTTCCTGGCTCTCTAAATCCTTCACAATCTTAGCAAGCAATGGTTTCATTCTTAAACTTCAAGAGTTGGCATCATGGTTCTCGGTGGAACATAAAGACTATTCTTCTCTTTGTAATTATCTTTTCTCCTCTAGCCAGCATCATGATTCCTCGGTGGAACATAAAGACTATTCTTCTCTTTGTAATTATCTTTTCTCCTCTAGCCAGCATCATGATTCCTCGGTGGAACATAAAGACTATTCTTTTCCTTATAATTATCTTTTCTCCTCTAATTGCCATCACGTTCTCTACTCTTTCCCTATACCCATCTGTATAGTACTTTCGACCTTGATTCCCATACCTCGAGTTCCAAATATTATGCTTAGACCCTTATCCCTTGGATTGGAAACCCGTCATCTTTTTATCTAAGTACTTCGCTTTCTCTTCAGAATCATACTCTTCCTATATAGAAGCCTTACCTCAAGAACCTACCGTATTTATTATTTCTGCTCCCACAGCTATAAACTTCTTAGTAAGAAAATCAATCTCAGTCCTCAGTTGTGCTCCCTCTTGAGCCACTATCTTATCTAAGGCCCTCTACTCACTAGAAGTACCATTAGCATAAGTATTGGTCAACTTGAATACCTCCTAAGTATGCCACCCTCAATTGTTTTAGTGATCTGATCTATTATTTTGATAGCCTGCTCCCAATGAAGACTCATGACAGCTATGTCTGTAATAATATCATCTATAACCTTGGTATTTGCATTTAAGGCTCTATGAAATATCTCTAGAAAGTTCCTGTAATACCCCGCATATTTGGGCTAGTCTATGAACCGTCATTCTTACGTGTATAAGCTATAATCCAAGTGATTCCCATGTGAATACAAGTTTCAAAATCTTTATCCTCGTGTTTGATTTATTTTTGAGGTTTAAAATTTTCATAGAAATCATTTAGAGCCAAGTTGAGCTAAGATCATTTGATTCATCCAAAATTTAATATTTGATTCTACAAGGGTCTACTTAAAATATATATAACTTTTTATATAAATAAAATTTTACATCTCCAGACCTACCAAATTTTAGATAATTGAATTAGCTTTCCAACTATATCAATTTCGCCAAAATCTGATACTCGAGTAAAAAGTTATGACATTTTTAATGTGAGGCAGTAAGCTGACGCGATCTCGATGCATCGCGTCGACTGCACCTCTAAAAGAAAAACTGAAGCAAATCCAACGTTGTTTTACATGTCAATTCAGTTCCTAAAAGGTCTAGGGACACTTTGGTCAATTCCCCTCACCCAAATATGACCCTAACACTTAATTTCAGCCCCAAAAACATTGAATACATTATTAATCATCTTTTTTTCTCTCCAAAAAAACCCTAGCCTCCTCAAGAAAACCAAGAACTCTATGAAATTTTTTTTAAGAAAAGAATCAAGTTTTCTAATTCAAGAATTCTTTCAAGATTATGTTTCTCCTTCAAGATTTAAAGTCTTAAGGTATGTGGGAGTTCATCCATGGGTCCTCTTTAACCCATGGAGCCCAAAACTCAAATTTCAACTTTAAAGTTATAATCTTTACATGTTCCCATGAATTTTGTTTATAAATTCTCCTGAATCTCAAACTTATATCATGTTTCCATGAAAATGTGGGTGATATTAAACCTTACATGTTTGAATGGTAATGTTTGCCAAATTTAAACTCTAATCGATGATTTTAGAGGTGAAATTAGAGGTAGCATACGGGCGGATTGAATTGAATTTGGATGGGTTAAATATGGATCGAGTAAAAATGGTTTGGATTGCAATCCGCCCATATAAATATGGGTAAATATGGATTTGGTCAAATATGAATTGGGTAAAAATGGTTTCAACCCACTTTAACTCCTAAAGTCAAAAGCTTAAAACTTCTATATCATATCAACCTGACTTTTTTTTAGTTTTTTGCTTTTTATTTTTTTTCTTTCTCTCTTCTATATGTAGCCTCTAGTTTTATTTTTTCATTTCTTTTTTTTTTCTCTTCTACCTCTACCCTTTTCTTCTCTTCCTTTTTACATTTTTTTCTTTTCCATTTTAGTTTCCTTTTTTTATTTTGTTTTATTTTTAGTTCTTTCTCATTTTTTTAATTTTTTATTGTATTTTATGTTTTATATTTTTTTATTTTCGAAGAACATGATTAAGTTGAGTACAAATTATGGATGATGACTGAAATATCATAACCACTCAGTATATTTGTATTTACCATCAATTTTTTCTTTTTTCTTTGCTCCTTTTTCATTATTTTTTCTTTTTGTTATTTTTATTTTTTTTCTTCAATTCTTTCTTTAGTCTTTTTTCTCTCTTCTATCTCTAACTTCTACCTCTCTTTCTTCTTCTTTTTTTCTTTTTTGTTTTTTTCTATTTTTGGTTTTCTTCTTTTTTTATGATAACAAAATTACCCTAAGCGAATATTGATTTATATTCACCCAACATTTATAATTTGTGTAAGTACACTCAAGTGGACTCCACCTAATTGATGAAATCGAAGAAAGAAAAAAGTGTAAGAAATGAGTAAAAAATAAGTTGAAAAAACAAAAAAAAATGAAAAAGAAAAAATAGTAAATTAAAGGAAAAAGAAAGAAAAAACAAAAAAAAAACTGGAAAAGAAAAAAAAAGAAAGAGAAATAAAATATAGAAAAAAATAATAATAAAGAAGTGAGACTATGGATTATATTTAATTGATAAGAGATGCTATAAATTGTATAGGCTAAATGGAATAATTAGAAACTTAAATTAATTAACCCATGTAGGTCTCAAGCGAATATGAATGATCAAATAAGAATGAGAAAGGGGAAAATGAAAAAAAAAAAATACAAAGAAAAAAGAAAAAAAAAAGATGAAAAAATGAAAAAGAAAAAAATAAATTATGAGAAACGAGTAAAAAATGAAAAAAAAATGAAAAAGCAAAAAAGTAAATTAAAGGAAAAAAGAAAGAAAAAAAAGAAATTAGAAAAGAAAATAAAACTAAAATTTTAAGCATGGGTGGGGTGATCTCTGTGTTTAAATGGGTACCCATATTTTACCCATTTTGTTCATATTTGTATGAGCTTTTAAAATGAGTTGAAGTTTATATTTACCCATTTAAAATATGAGTGATCCAATTCAATAAATATGGGTTAAATGGACTCTTTTCATAAATATGAGCTGAAATTGTCAGCCCTAGGTGAAATTATGTTATTACTACTATTTTTAACTACTCTCATGCTAAGCCTAAACCATGAATTACAAGTGTTTGATGAAATACCTACAAGAATGATTTTGACAAAGGGTTACATATCATGTCCTTAGAGTTTTAGTTTGATTTGATTCCATGGTCAATCCTATATTCAAGATAATTAGAAATAATTCCTTATTTTAAGTTCATGTTTTCCACATGTTTGATCCTTACATGTTGTGATGAAATTCCCATGTCCAAGTATTAATCTCCATGTGCTTGATAGAATGCCCATGTGAATTGAATAGGGTAATCATGACATGTTACCATGTGTTCTCATCCATGTACAAGTCCATAACCTCCAATTATTTGACAAAATGTCTAAATGAAAATATTGTTGACAATTGACTATTGTTATGCTATTATGATCATGCCATTCTTTACTTTTATGCTATCGAGTCTTGGGGTATTTAATACCCAAAAATTTAGTTGTTTACCTAGAGCCAGTGTAAGTTATAGAACAGTATCAGTCACATCATGATCAGTAGTACTATCAGTCAGTTACAGAACTCGGTCAGTTACAGACCTCAGGAAAATATTAGTAATTTAAGTATTAGTCCAGTTTAGTTCAGTATTCAGTTCAGACCTCAGTAGTATTCAGTTTAAACCTTTATAATATTCAGTCAGTTAACAGAATTTAGTAGTATTTCCATCAGTCAACGAAACTCAGTGACCATAGTTCAGTTCAGTTAAAAAGTACAAATAGTAACCATTCAGTCAAGCCTAGTACGCACTAAGAAATTAGTCCAGTTTCTATTTAGATGGGAGTAGGATTCAGCACCAAGTTAACCCAAGGATAGGGACTCACCTGTCAGCAGAGGTTGTTATCCTTAGAATCAATCCTTGCGTTCAAAAACTAAGTAGCCATCATATGTTGAGACATCAAACTTTCCAGACGAGGGTTGATGAGGTGTTTTGACCGGTCAGATGAGGGTACCACCATTATTGTTAGAGTACCTACCAGATGAGGGTACTTTTTTAGTGTCTTTACCCGTGGTACGGTGCTGACACCCTTTCAACTGGAGTTACAAGTTGGACCTCAATCTTTTCAGAAAAAGGCATGTCAATTAGATAATTACCTCTCATATTTTCAATTTTTAATTCAGTCTTAGAATAGAACTCAGTCAGTTCTACAAATTTAGGACTGTCAGTTATAGTCACTCAGCTGAGTACGGAACTCAGCTACTTCTACAAGTTTAGGACTGTGAGAAATAGTCACTCAATTAATAGAATACCAGTCATCAGTAACCCAGTTACAGTAATATAGTTATCAATAATCCCAGATATCAATCACTCAGTTATCAGAACTTAGTATTTAGTTTTAGTATAAGTCTCAGTTACAGTCTTATTACAGTCTCAGTCAAAGTCTCAATCTAATAATCTGACGAATAACTCAGTTCAGTTTTAGGTTTACTTGACCATAGCATACAGTTATCAGTTACCCAACTATAAGCATTTAAGTAGATCAGTTTACAGACTATTTCAGAATCATGTTATACGCTTGGTTTTGCATTCTTAGATAATATAGTCTTCACGAATTCATGCTCAGTTACCTCATGTTACTCAGTCAGTCCCTTTCTCATATACATAATACTCTATAGTTTCAGTCCAGTTATTAAGACTAAGTACAGTCCAGTTTTACATACCCAGTATTCATACAGTATCTATGTGTTATCATATCTCAGCTTCAGTTATACTTATATCATTAAAGTAAGTTTTACGGAAACTAAGTGTACAGATTCAACAGCTTATCAGATCATGTTTATTACTTATGTTTTAAGATATTTTCATTATTTAGTTTATTCCATCTTATTGGTGAGTCTACATACACTTAACATACATATTTTACGAATATGTATGAAATCAATTTGACTTATTGGACTCACCCCTGCATACTCAGTACATTCCAAAAGTACTGATCAATATATACGCCTACATTTTCTTATAATGTAGGTACCAGTTATAGCCTACTGATCACGATCAGACAGTTGTAGATTCCAGCTAGCAGGTTATGAGTTCTCTTACTTCGGGAACTCCAGACAGTTTTAGTTCATGTATAGTTCATTTACTTTTATGTGTATTGATAAGTGGTAGTTGGAGGCATGTCCCAACTATATATAGTCAGTTTAGTAGAGGCTTCATAGATGTCACTCAGAGTCAGTTATGTAAATTTCAGTTTCATCCTTCAAATATATCTGATTGTAAAGCTTTATTAGCATTGTATCTATTTTAGATCTTTAGAATAACTATGTTTCCGGATAACAAATAGTTATTTATTATGCCATAATTCAGTTTCTTAACAGTATGCCAGTTTATGGGTTATCTTGGGATCACTCATGGTTGCAAGTGTCGTGTGACATTTCGAAAAATATTTTTTGGGGCATTACAAACTTGGTATTAGAGCCAGGTTTCAAGTGTCCCAGGGTTTCTATGAAGCCGTGTCCAGTAGAGTCTTGTGGAATGGTACGAAAATATCTGTACTTTTCTTTAAGAAGCTACCAGGCATTTAGGAAATGTTTCCCTTCTTTCAAGTCTCAGATCGTGCAGTAGAAATATTATCTAAGAAATTTATATAGATCCTCATCTTGCTCTATTCATGATAACTCTGGCTTAGTTTTGAGGCGACAGAAATAGTAAAGCTTAAGTTCTTACAGACAGTGTTTTCTTATCCAGTCCCTACAGACAATTCTAGGATTGTATGTTAGCTTAGAAAGTATCCCATTAGTGCCCTTATGTCCTGAATTTTGAAATATTTCATTCATGTTCATGAAAATCATGCATTAAGCCGCTTTTAGATTTCTTCTCAGAATTCTTTTTTCAGTATATGATCTTGATTTAGAATTATAAACCTAGGAGTATTATTCAGATTGAGCAGATTATTTATTCAAGGGTCTAGTTGTACGAAAGATAAATTAGTAGGCTTGAACAGTGTATACAAGAATTTAAGTTAGTTAAATCAAGATTAAGTATGATGGTGTAGATGAGTTTATCATTCATGTGCATTATTATACCCTAGATTCTAGAGTAAAGTGATTGCAGTTCAGTTTAGAGTTTATTAAAGTGGCCACAAACTTAAGATAATGGCTTAAAGCTAAGAGGGAGATGATAGAACAAGAAACCAAGTCAGGCCCATAAATTCTAGTAGCAGTGCCAGTGGGTATATAAAAGCAATAAAGAAGGACGATTCCCAACCTATTCTTATCTCAGTGTGAATTTTTTTATCCATCACGATATCTACTCATACCTACCATGTCAGCTCCCTCATCACAGCTCATATTCATGAACTTTATAGAAAAATAATGTACGCTTTCAGTTTCTAGTATGAGGAGTTCCAGTTCACTCAGCAGTATAAATCATGTCCATGAAAACATGAACTCCAAACTTAGGTCATGCGGCTCATGAATCACATATTCATGTTTTATAGTATGATCAGATCTAGATACTCATGCTTCACTCATAATGATAAAAAAAGTTCAGTTTATGTTATGTGTGTCCTTAGTTCGGACCTATCTGACGAATTCATGTCATTGATACTTTATTCCTTAGTCCTTAATTGAGTGTCAAAGTTATTCCTTCATGCTTTAGGTCCTCATATTGTAACTTTCACTAACCTCTTCTTATTTCATGATTAGGTAAAAATGTATGTGTGTTTTCTTGGGCTAGTTCGTGAAAGTTTTAAGGATAGAGGTTTAGAGAAAATGAGAAAGATGCATTTGTGGTGGTTTGCCTAAAAGTTCATGTGTGGTTATGAAGATAGGCTTGAATATCATGCTTATGTACAAGAAGAATGCATAGTTGAGTATAAGATTTTAATAGAATTCAATCTGTATAACCAGCAATCTAGTCTAGCAGTCAGACAAACAAGTTCCTATGGTTTTCCATCTTTCCTGTTCATGAGGTAATTCATTCATGACCATGCGAGTCATAAATTTAGTTTAGTTCATGCATCATGCATCAATTTTAGATCCCAGATATTCAATCATGTTTTAGTCTGTAAGTTTCTTGTGCATCATCTCAGTCTTTCTTTAGTATTTCAGCCAAGTAGTATCATTTGGGGGATGAAGTATCCCAAGGGGGAGATGTAATACCCCGAGTATTCATGTCTTGACTCTTTTATCTCTTCCTCAAGAAATAAGATCCATATTGAAGTAATGGTTACTCATTAGTTGACACCCTCATTTCTATCTCAGCCTTATGATTATTCTCATGTCAGTGCATATATTCACAAAATCAGTTCAGTTCATAATATTAAGGTCATATATCATGTTTCAGAATCAGTTATGCAATCATATTTTCAGTCATGTTTGTTCATAATATGATTTTAGTTATCTTGGTACAGTACTCTAAGTCTAACCAGTCTCATTCGAGGATGAATATTTCAAAGGGGAGATAATGTAATACCCCGCATTTTTGGGCTAGTCCATGAATCGTCGTTCATACGTGTATAATCTATAATCCAAGTGTTCTAATATGAATACAAGTTTCAAAATCTTTATTTTTATGTTTAATTTGCTTTTGAGGTTAAAAATTTTCATAGAAATCATTTAGAGTCAAGTTGAGCTAAGATAAATTGATTAGTCCAAAATTTGATTTTTGATTCTACAAGGGTCTATTTTAAATCTGTATAACTTTTTATATACATAGAATTTTACATCTCAAGAACCACCAAATTGTAGATAATTGAATTAACTTTCCAACGATACCTATTTCGCCAAAATTTGATACCCGAGTAAGAAGTTATGATATTTTTTATGTGAGCCAGTAAGCCGATGCGATCTTGATGTGTCACGTCGACTGCGCCCCGACACAAAAAATAGAAGGGGATCCAAAGTTGTTTTACATGTTAATTAAGTTCCTAAAAGGTCTAGGGACACTTTGGTCAATTACCCTCACCCAAATACGACCCTAACACTTAATTTTAGCCCCAAAAACATTGAATACATTATTAATCATCTTTTTTTCTCTCCAACAAAACTCTAGCCTCCTCAAGAACACCAAGAACTCCATGAAATTTTCTTTAAGAAAAGAATCAAGTTTCCTAATTCAATAATGATTTTAAGATTGTGTTTCTTCTTTAATATTAAAGCCTTAAGGTATGTAGGAGTTCATCTATGGGTCCTCTTTCATCGATAGATCCCAAAACTCAAATTTCAAGTTTAAAGTTATAATCTTTACATGTTCCCATGAATTTTGTTTATAAATTTTCATGAATCTCAAACTTATATCATGTTTCCATGAAATTGTGGGTGATATTAAACCTTACATGTTTTAATGGTATTGTTTGCCAAATTTAAACTCTAATCAATGATTTTAGAGGTAAAATCATGCTATTACTACAATTTTTAACTACTCCCATGCTTATCCTAAACCATGAATTACAAGTGTTTGATGAAATTCCTACAAAAATGATTTTGAACAGAGACTTACATATCATGTCCTTAGAGTTTTAGTTTGATTCCGTGATGGATCCTATATCCAAAATAATTAGAAATAATTCCTTATTTTAAGTTCATGTGTTTCCATATGTTTGATCCTTACATGTTGTGATGAAATTCCCATGTCCAAGTATTAATCTCCATGTGCTTGATAGAATGACCATGTGAATTGAATAGGTTAATCATGACATATTACCATGTGTTCTCATCCATGTACAAGTCCATTCCCTCCAAGTGTTTGACAAATGTCTAAATGAAAGCATTGTTGACAATTGACTATTGTTATGCAATTATGATCATGCTATGCTTTACTTTCATGCTTTCAAGTCCTAGGTGAATTTAATACCCGACAATTTAGCTATTTACCTAGAGCCAGTTTTAGTTATAGAATAATATCAGTCACGTCACGATCAGTAGTACTATCAGTCAGTTAAAGAACTCAGTAGAACTTGGTCAGCTACAACCTCGGGAAAATCATAGTTAGCTAAGTATCAGTCCATTTCAGTTCAGTATTCAGTTCAGAACTCAGTAGTATTTAGTATTCAATTCATACCTCTATAATATTCAGTCAGTTAATAGAATTCAGTAGTATTTTTGTTAATAAACGAAACTCAGTGAACATAGTTCAGTTCAATTAAAAAGTATGAACAGTAACAGTTCAGTCAAACCTAGTACGAACTAGGAAATCAGTTCACTGTCTATTCAGATGGGAGTAGGATTCAACACCGAGTGAACCCAAGGATAGAGACTCACCTGTCAACAGAAGGTGTGATCCTTAGAAACAATCCTTGTATTCAAGAACTACTTAGCCAGCATAGGTTAAGACATCAAACCTGCTAGATGAGGGTTGATGAGGTGTTTTAAACTGTCAGATGAGGGTACTACCATGTTCATTAGAGTATCTTCCAAATGAGGGTACCTTTTCTATGTCTTTATCCAAGGCACTGTACTGACACCCTTCCAACTGGGGTTACAAGTTGGATCCCAATCTTTTTAAAAAGGGGCATGTCGGTTAGATAATTACCTTTAGTAGTTTCATTTTCAGATTCAGTCTAAGAATAGAACTTAGTCATTTCTATAGATTCAGGACTGTCAAATACAATCACTCGACTCAGTATGAAACTCAGCTAGTTCCACAAGATCAGGACTGTCAGAAATAGTCACTCAGTTAATAATATATCAGTCACCAGTAACCCAGTTATCAGTAATATTATTATCAGTAATCCCTGATATAAGTCACTTAGTTATCAGAACTCAATATTCAGTTCCAGTATGAGTCTCAGTTACAGTCTTAGTTACAGTCTCAGTCTAGTAATCAGATTAATAACTCAGTTAAGTTTCAGGATTTCTTGACCATAGCATACAGTTATCAGCTATCCAGCTAATAGTATTTTAGTACCTCAGTTTACAGACTATTTTAGAATCATGTTATACGCTTAGTCTTGCATTCTCAGATAATGCCGTCTTCACAAATTCATGCTTAGTTACCTCATGTTACTCAGTTAGTCCCTTTTTCATATGCATAATACTCTACTATTTTTGTCCAGTTATTCAGAATAAGTACAGTCTAGTTTTACATACCCAGTATTCATACAGTATCTATATGTTATCATATCCCAGCTTCAGTTATACTTATATCATTAAAGTGTGTTTTAAAGAAACTAAGTGTAGAGATTCACCAGCTAATCAAATCATGTTTATTACTCATGTTTTAAGATGGTTTCATCATTCAGTTTATTCTAGCTTATTGGTGAGTCTAGTTACACTTAGCATGCATGTTTTACAATTATGTATGAAATCAGTTTTACTTATTGCATTCACCCCTGCATACTCAGTATATTTCAGAAGTATTGATCCACATATACGCCTGTGTGGCTATATTTCCTAATAATATAGGTACTAGTTATAGTCTACGCATCACAATCAGACAGTTGCAGATTCCAACCAGCAGGTGATGAGTTCTCTTACTTCGGGAACTCCAGACTGTTTTAGTTCATGTACAGTTCATTTACTTTCATGTATATTGATTAGTGGTAGTTAGAGGCATGTCCCAACTATCTATAGTCAGTACACTAGAGGCTTCATAGATGTCAGTCAGAGTCAGTTATGTAAATTTTAATTTCATCCTTCAGATTTATCAGATTGTAAAGATTCATCAGTATTGTAACTATTTTAGATCTTTAGTATGACTATGTTTCCGCACAGCAAATAGTTCTTTATTATGCCATAATTCAGTTGCTTAATAGTATGCCAGTTTATGGGTTAGCTTGGGATCATTTGTGGTTCCAAGCACTGTGTGACATCTTGGGACAGATTTTTGGGGCGTTACAGTTCCTCTCAACGATCCTATGGTTTGGAACATTCATTATATTTTTTTAACCTTAACCATATCTCATATAGTGCCTCTCAGTGCAATTGTCTGAAATTATTAATCTCATCCTTCAACTGCAACATTCTAGAGAGCGAGAAAAATAGGTCAAAGAAATGTGTTCTCAACTTATTGCAAGTGGTAATGGACCCATGAGGTAGCTCTTCTAATTACAAAGTCGTTTCTCCTGTGAGATAGAGTAGGAACAACCTCTATAGTATAACTTCCTGACTTAGCCCAGGAGCATTGTACAAAGTGCAAATACCTACAAAGTTCAAAAGATGCATGTTTGCATCATCAGTACGCAAACCATTAAACTTTCCCTTTAAATTAATTAACTAGATAAATAAGCTTGTAATATCGTATTTTGTTCTTTGGGACAATTTTGGAAGAATAATAGCACCTGTCTCAATTTGTTCAAATACCCCAAATATTCTTCTGGTTCATCATAAACTAAAAAGTACTTATAAATAAGTGGTTGACCTCTGTTCCTTCTAAGTCTATATCTATCTGGTGTAGCTCGAAAATCTTTAAACTTCTGTCTAACTCTCTCCTCAACATGTCTAAAAAGGGCTAATGTAGCATTTTCTTCGGCCATTAATCGCAAAGTGGTTTGCTCTATAATTTCTTGAATATCATGCTGAGGTGTCTGATTTAATACATCAGGATCATCATGAACCCCTTCATGCTAGGCTCTTTGATCATACTCTTCTCCTCTTTCCATCTTATGATTTTGTCATAAGGTCTGCTCAAGCTCAGGATCAAATGGAATCAGGAGATTGACTTGACTCTAAGTACTGTACATACACCAGTGTATGCCCTATAAATAATAGAAAACCAAAAATCAACAAACAAAATTAGCAATCTTAATAGCCTTAATCAATCAATTTGTAATTGTATTCCTCGGCAACGGAGCCAAAATTTAATGTCGCCTAAATAACACATCCAAAAAGATATAAAGTAAATGCTTTTCAAATATAGAACCCAACCAGGTTGGGGTTCATCCCATGAGAAATAGTTCAAAAATCTATCATGAGCTTGATAATGTAGTTGGACATTGAACAAAGTAAATAGGTGTTTTGTGAAAATAATAGTAATAGTAACAATGATGGAAATTAGGGTTGTTATAAATATGAGATATTTACTAGGATTATGTTTCCCCTGACTTCATAACATTACAGACTTTTCATGATTATAAACTATCTCGGTGCCTTGCATGCAAGATCTAACAAATGATATACCACCTAACCATCTCTCAACCTTGGTTTGGGTGAATTCAACTCATCTCTTTCCGATCTCGGAGTGGTGCATTACTAACCCTTATTTTATGATCCTAGATTAACTATCTCTTGTCATTCTCAAGTTAATTAGATAAAGGTTAATAATTTTAAGTTACTATTGTGATCTTATTTTCCTAATATCTACCCCTCTCTCGAGCAATTATCAAATACAGGCGAGTTCATAATGTTTACAATCGTTAAGAAAGCAATCAAAGCAAAGAAAATTCCAATACATGCAAGAAAACTAATTTAGAATGACTTCATACTTAACCTACTTTGTTAATCCATCAAGGTTCCTACAATCCTACTTATGGAGTTTATCTACTCATGGTTGTAAGAACAAACATAGATTCCATAGATGAAAACATAATAATGAACTTATACAAAATAAGAATGGAAACCCAAAATCTCAAATTAATTGCAAACCCTAAAAATCAAGATCAATAATGTATCTCAAATCTCAAAAAAATGTCTAAAGTATATAAAGTGTGTACACTGATAATAAATCATCTAGAGTATATTTATAGATACAAAATAACACCTATCCTAAATAGTGTAGGAAACCAGAGTGGGCATATACTCACCATTCAGGAGTTGAATCATAGGTACAACCCATGAATTGTGCCTTGGGTCATGAAAATCTTAGCAAAATCTCCTACTTATGAGGTAACCTACGACCATAGGTTGTACCTACACCTGATAGGTAGGCTTGTGATAATCAAACTTTAATTAGATATCTCCAGAACTTCAACACAAGTGGCCACCTACAACTCATAGGTTGACTCGTGGGTAGCTTTCTCAGAAACTTTTCATCCCTTTTTCTTATCCTTTACTCCAAACTCCATTTTCCTGCAAAATCAACACAATAGCACATCATATCTAAAAAGAATACCAAAGTACTTGCACAATTTTCTTGTTTTAAGCATCAAAAGTTTCATAAAACCATGGCACATCAATTGTTTGACCTTATCATAATAGAAATGCTCGAGTTTTAGGTTGAAATTATATTAATGATGTTTTACATGTATATTTATTCTAATGCTACCAAAATAGAACTGATATCATGAATTATTAATTGATTGAGTTGATTTATAAGCTTACTTATATAGGTATTTAATGTATTGATGATCTTCACACTAATTTGATTGTTAGCATATTATCCTGATCACCTACTGTTGCACCCAAGCGTACACATACAGGTGTACGTGGTCTCACCAAGTAATACAATGGCCTTAAATAAAGCCGAATATCGATCTATTAGAGACTTGTGTTAACAACTACCTAATTCTCGTTCTCTATTACAATTAAAATAGTGTAAAAGTGACCACAAGAGATTATGATTTACAAGTTAAAAGTAAAGTAAACAATGCAGAAAATTAAATGGCTTGCATAATCAATGGAATGAAATCTAGTGTTAAAGCACTACGAATAATGATACTATGCTGTTGACCATCCTTGGTTAGATTACTTATTTTGGTTATTGATTCACGGAGTTGATATTATCATTATGGTCTTACGAGCCTCTAACCACCTATCTAACTTAGACCCACAACAACATCGTTCAGTGGGGATGTAGTTGCTAAGCTAAATGTATTAATATTTCATCTCAAAATTGAACCAAATAGGTCAATTAGGTATACCCCTATCCTAAATACAAATGACAACGTCGTTCTGTAGAAGATTACAATCCTACTCTATTTATCCCCCACGTTCTATCCTCTTGTTCCCCCTCTCGGGCTCACAAAATGACAATAAATGTATTCTAAGGGTCAAGAATCCTTAAAATAGTGATTACAAGGATAAATAAAAAAAACAAATATGATAAACAATAAAAACCAAATAAATTCATAGCAAGATTAATTATGTTCTCGGCCTTAACACCAAAAAAGGATGTTTATCCACTCAAGGACATAATCGTAATCATGAAAACGAAATACATGTTAAGCTCCATAAAAAACTAAAGTAAAGATATAAAAACCCTAACTTAAGTTTTTTCAAGCCCCTGTCCAAGTTTCAAAGTCTTCCAAAGCCTATAGCCTCATGTTTAAGTGCCCTATTTATAGGAGGTCATATCTGCCGAAATTTGACTAGGGTCCCCGTCGCTCCCTCTATCGTGGTACCTAGGGTGTGAGACGCACATTAATCATAGAGACATACTATTTTAGGTCCCTTAATAAACTACCTAGGTATGTAATGCACCACATATCAGTGGCTAAGCTCTGTGATGCAGCATGGAATCCAGGAGGTCCGTTTTACGTCAAATCTTGTCCTGTGTTTTTGTCCACCCATTCCAAGACTTATGTTGTTGTTTACACTTAATTTAAAGATTATGTGTCATACATATATCAAAATAATGAATTCAAAAATCATAATATAGAACCAATTACCAATAATTAGAGCTCAAAACAACACAACATCCAAGACGGTGAACTAGAAACCTAAGCGAAGAATACTAGTTTTGCCCCTTTTGATCTTTAACTTGGTTTTGACACTTGGATTGTTTCAATTTAACCTTAAACATTGTAATAAATTTTCTCCATACATAATTACATAATAATACTCTTAATAACTCATTACACACACTAGAATTCATCGAGATCAATTAGAACAACATATAGGTCAAGCTAGTAACACTAGTTTTCTCATTTTCACACTAAAAGACCAATTTAAGTACAAACTTGTTTGGAAAACACCTTAAACATTGTAATCAAGTAATTTAACACTTGCATTCACATTTATATCATCAAAAACATATTAAGCACATAAGAAGTCCTCAAAACAAGGCTAAAGAAGCATAGATAATATCACTGAGGTGCATAAATCCACCTCAGATCACAACTCCACACTTAAAGCCTTGTTCTTCCTCAAACAATTCTTTACTTTAAGCATCATAATAAGAGAATAATCCACACTTATACTAAAAAAAGACAGTCAAGCTAGTAATACAATGACTACTAGAATGCAAGTTCTTATACTAAGCATGTTATAAACACAATTGAAAGCTCAAAAACACTACTCCAAAAACATCCATGCCTCAAGGATTTACTCACCAAGTTAGAAAACTCATACATATTACTTAATCAAATACATCATACAAATCACCCAACTATCATCAAACATATTCCCTCACAACAAAACAGTTACTCATATTTACTTACATAGATGCAGTTTATCATACATGGGTATAAGAATCAAATTAAGCTCACCCTCTCAAAGAATTAACAATTTACACTAGATAAACCATAGAATTTACCTTATTGTAGTACTTTACTAATGTTAGAGTGTTAAAGCTCAGGATCAAGTAGGTATTTGAGAGTTATAATGTAGTCTAAGAGATGGGTAGGAATAATTTTGGCTAGTAATAGTGACTATCTTCCCTAAGCTCTTTAATAAATCACATTTTTCATTCAATTCACCTCTAACAACCAATTTATACCACTTTAATCAAACCATATCTTTTGTCTTTCCCAGTCTCATTAATCTCACTCACATACGTTATGGAAGGGAGTATTGTCTATTAATTCATGATCCAATTTTTAGCATAAATTTCTTTCACTCCCAACCACAAATCATCAATAATTCAATTTAACCTTTCTCATTCCTCAATTTCCAACTCCTTAACTAACTTAATTTTACATTAAATCACTAAGGAACTTTGGATAAAATTAAGGTCAATCAAATAAGGGAATACAAACTATATATGAGGCTACTAAAGAAAATAAGCTAAAGTCTCAATGGAGCTAACTATGATTATGCACAAGGGTAGGTAAAATAAGGTATTAAACATGGCTCTCAAAGAAATACCTATAACATCTCCTAAACCCACACTCTTTATTTTGTTTTCCACATACACTAGGAAAGTTCTAAACATCTCATGCAACAAGGAATACACAAACACCTCACGCACATATGGAACATGCTCTACTCAAGTAGGATCATCATAGACTCTTGACCCAACAATATCATGAAATCAACATTAAGCCAACAATATTCAAGAGTCATAATCATGAGCATAGGAGTCTCAAAGTTGTAGTTCATATAGTCAACATGCTATTACACACAAAACACTTGCATTATGCAATCACACATAACACCAAGAAGAATATCTAACTTACCTAAATCAAAAATTTTAAAAATTACTCCTAAAAATAAAAAGGATATTAGGTTCAAGGGGCGCCCCCGTGGAAAAAGATCAAAAAGAACAACCACAGGGTGGGTAAAGTGTGCACCTATTGGACTGACCCAAACAACTAAAACTAAAAAGAGAAAATCTTTTTGTAATTTTTTCAAATTTATCCTAAAATTAGAAAACAACTAAGACTCAAGACCCTACAACATCACTTAACCTAAACCAATGAGAATTTCCCCACCCCATACTTAAAAATCTACTTTGCCCTCAAACTAAAATTAAAAGTAAAGATAGAAATACTACCTGAGGCCTTTAGGAATAGCTAGTAGCATCTTTGTACATCAAGAGGGTCCACGGATCCCACACTCAGTCTTCTCCATACATACTCTTTATTTTAGATTTTTGGTACTCAGACTTTCCATCAACCTATGACTCTAAAAAACCAAAAACAACGTGAAGTAAGAACTAAAATACTGAAAATAAAACCTACCTTAACTTGGGTTGCCTCCCAAGTGCCTGATTTAGTTTCTCCGCACGACCCACATCAACTTTTTCCTTGACCTTGACGATATAAATTTTACCCCTAACCTCGCATCCATATTTTTTCTTTGCTCATAGGGTGGTGGTACAAAGATGAAAGAACCGAGTAGTAGATGGTGCATGGTAAACCACTCGGCCTTAAAGTGAGGCATGTTTTGTATAGCTTGTCTGGTGCAAAATTAAGAATAAAGAATTCTTATTCCTCATATTCATACTCTTCCACCATTTCAGATGACTCCATAGGAATGTCATCATCTAAACATAATGTAGAAAAGTGCTTTGAATGAGGCCCAACCGATACCACTTCTAAATTTAGATCATCCACAAAACACTTAGTCATGTTCACCTTCTCAATTTTAGTCTCAAGGAAAAGATAATTATTGAATAGCTGAGATGCTTGTGTTTGTTCCACAGATTGGCTAGTATCCTCCTCATATTGTGAAGGTACCATCCACGAACTTTCATCAAAATCTAGAAAAATACACTCTCGGTAGGGTCCTCCACAAAAACAACTAGAATCGTCACCACTCGACCACCATTTACCCCAGGCTGATGTATCAAGAAGTATGACAAAAAATAAAAAATAAAATAAAATAAAATAAAAAGAAAAGAAATACTAAACTATGTATAAATTAATATAAGTAAACTAAAAAAAAGATAGTTTCCTATTTACAAGTACCCGGCAATGGCACCAAAAAACTAGTTGCGCCCAAGCGCACACGCAAGAGTACATGGTCTCAACAAGTAATAAAGTGGCCTTAAATAAAGTCGAATATCAATCCCTCAAAGAATTGTGTTAAAAAATACCTAATTTTAGTTCACTATTATGATTAAAGCAGTGTAAAAATGGCCACAAGATTTTGAGATTTATAAGTTTAAAGTAAAGTAAACAATTCAGAAAATTAAATGTCTTGGAAAATCAATGGAATGAAATCCGGGGTTAAAGCACTACGAACAATCATATTATGTAATTAAAATTCCTTGGATAGATTACTTATCTTGCTTATTAATTCACAAGGTTTATATTATGATTATGATCTTCCGAGCCTCTAATCACTTATCTAACTTAGACACACAACTAAATTTTTGAGCGAGAGTATGGTCACTAAGGTAAATGAATTCATATTTCATCCTGTAATTGAACCAAATAGGTCACTTAGGTATATACCTATCCTAAATGCAAATTACCACTTTATTCTGTTGAATATTATAATCCTACTCTCTTTATCCTTATGTTCTATACCTTCGTTCCTCCCCTCGGGCTCACAAGACGCCAATAAATGTATTCTAAGGGTCTCAAATCCTTAAAATAGTGATAAAACATATGAATAAAAATAAATATTATAAACAATCAAAACAAAATTAATTCATAGAAAGATAAATCATGTTTTTGGACTTAACCCCGAAAAAGGGCATTTAGCCGCTCATGCACAAAACTATAATCATGAAAATAAAAGACATGTTAAAATTCATAAAAAAATATGTAAAGATATAGAAACCCTAATTTATGTTTTTTCAACCCCCTCTCAAAGTTTCAAAGTCATCCAAAGTGTATAGCCTTATTTTTAAGTGTCCTATTTATATGTTGTCAAATCAATCGAAATTAGACTAGGGTCCGTGTCGTGCCCTCTATTTCGGTAAATAGCCTATGTGACATGCCATAATAGTATATACACACTGTTTTGGGTCCCTATATAAGTGGCTAATCTCCGCGGCGTGCCATGGACTCTAGGAGGGTCGTTTTACGTCAAATCTTGTCCCGTCCTCTTGTCCATCCATTCCAAGACTTGTGGTATTTCTTAAACTTGATTTACTACTATTTTATCAGAAATATATCATCATAATCAACTCAAATAGATTCCTATAGCACCAAACACCATGAATTAGAGCTTAAAATAATACAACATCCAAGACGGTGAACTAGAAACTTAAGCTAATAATAATAGTTTTGCCTCTTTTGATCTTTAACTTAGTTTTGACTCTTGGCTTGTTTCAATTGAACCTTAAATATTATAAGAAAGTTATTCCATACATAATTACACAATCATACCATTATGAGCTCAATACGCACACTAGAATTCATCCAAATCAACTAGAACAATACATAGTTCAAGCTAGTAACACAAGTTTTCTTGTTTTCACTCTAAGTGACCAATTTAAGTACAAAATTGTTCAAAAAATACCTTAAGCTCTATAATCAAGTACTTTAACACTTAGATGCTCATTTATATCATTAATAACACATTAATCACATAGGAAGTCCTCAAAACAAAGCTAAACAAGCATAGATAACAACCTTAAGATAGTATATAGGTCGTGTACCCCTAATGGGTCCTATTTTAAGAGAATTGAGGCTCGATAGGTGTCTACAAAAATTCATGCCATGAATTTCAAAGTATTAATTTTATTATTCATTGCATTGCATTAGCGTATTATGTGTTATTTTTATGTGTAATATCCCATATTTTGGACTAGAATGAAAGTCCGTCATTCCTATGCGTAGACATTTCAAAAGCCTCAAATCCTATGTAAATTTAGTGTGTTAATCAATTATGCAGTGTGGATATCTATTTGAGCATGAATTTAGATCATAGACGTTCCCTAACTCAAGTACAAGTTGAAAGCTTTCCTATCATTCAAGTTTTAGTGAGCGTCAAAACTTGGGTTAACTTAATTCGATCATAACTCCTTGTATATATTGAATTAGAGGGACTACTATATATAAAATGAAATATCTTTGAATTATCTTTCTAACAATACCAATTTCATCCAAATTCGACACTCAAGAAAGAAGTTATGACTTTGCAAAGTGGAGTACGTCATCTGACATAAGGTGTGTGATGCACAACCTAATATATGCGATAAGATGTGTGACACACACCCTAAGGTGTGATATAAAGTGTGCGCCGCACATGTGGGTGTCCAGGTGACTTAAATAGTCTGTTTTTGGGGTAAAATAGTCCTTTTTCCACCTCTATATAATGCCTAAACACGGAATTAAGCCCTTATTTCACCAAAACATATTCTTTCTCTCAAAATCCTCTCAAGAACACAAGCTAGGGTTTTCATAGAAAATTCAAGTTCAAGGAAATTCCTTTGTCAATCATCAAAAATCTTCCTTCTAAGGTATGCGTAGGTTCATCCACGAATCTCTTTCATCCTTGGAGCTCAAGAACCATGTTTTAAATAATAAATTATGATCTTTATGTCGTTCGGTGATTATGTTCATGTTGATGGTTGTTAATTGTATTTCAAGATGGTATCTAAATGTGTTTCCAAGAAATGTATGGGCATGTTATTTGGAAACCCATGAATTTGGGTGGTTCAAGATTTCTAATTTTGTTAAGTACACCTATGCTCAATATTATGCATGTAAGGTGTTTGATAAAATGCCTAGAATGATAAAAATCATGTATTATAACTTAGGGGTGAACTATATGATAAATTCATGCTAGTATATTATGTTCAAAGAGCTCATTTGTTATTGTTGTGCAATATATGTGTCAATGGAATGTACATGATGATTGGGGAATGGATTTATAGTGTCTCTATATGTCTTCCATGCTACGAATAAGATCATGATTTTGAAGTATCACATGAGTTATCCCCAAATTATTACACGATGAACTAAATGTTACATGTTTGCCATTCCCTTATGGTTAAATAGTTTCCATGCCATTGTTATGAATAGTAGATGTTATCGGAATGCCCATGATATTAGAATATGATATTTATGACTTGATTACAAGCATTCCTATTCATGTTAGATATTATGATGACCATTTACTTCATGAAATCCCTCACTCATGTATTATGGATGGTTATTGATGGTCATGTACTCAAGAAAGTCAAGTTTTGTCAGTTTCCTTCCATCGAGTCCTGGGGGTACTTGTACCCAAAAAATATAGTTGGGTTCCTAGAGCCATGTCATGTTATCATGATACTCTCAGTTAAGCCATGATCTATAGAATTCAGTCAGTCATGTGACTCAGGAAAACTCAGCAATCTCAGTAGTCTTAGTAAGTTTGGTTAATCAGTTCAGTTCAGTGTCTTTCAGATGGGAGTAAGATTCAGTACCAAGCGAGCCTAGGGATAGGGACTCACCCGCTAGTGAGGAATGAGATCCTTAGAAGCAATTCCTAACTTCTAGAACTACATAGCCAGCATAGGTACGAGATGTCACCTATTAGATAGGACTGACATACTCAGGGGTCATCCGTTAGCATATTTATATGTATAGGACTAATCCCAGGAGTCACCCGCTAGATTAGGACTAACTCCACATCAATTGTCTTTATTGGTGGCACAGTATTGATACCTTTCCAGTTAGGGCAGAGATTGGACCCCAGTCAGCTTAGCATGGGGCATGTCGGTAACATGAATACATCCTACAGTTACAGTTTTAGTATCATTCTTCAGAGTAGAAATCAGAAATCAGGATTGTCAGATACAATCATTACTCATAGTAAGGAACTCAGAGAGTTCCGCAGACTTAAAGACCACCCGTCATATAGGCTTGGTCTATTATTAAGTTATTCAGTACCAGTACTTCTAGAGATCTCCCGTCAGATAGGATTAATCTCAATCTCAGATTCAGTTGAGTATTCTCATTATTAGTTCCAGAGATCACTCGTTATTTAGGCTTGATCTCAAGCTTAGTCACTCTTAATCAATATTAGAGGATTTAGACTATTAGATACAGTCACTGAGTATCAGTTACATCGGTTAGGCCAATCATCACAATTATATTAGTTAAATCAGTTGTCATAGCTTACGTTATCAGTATTCAGTTTTAGGATAATTAGACACGGTCAATCAGACCAGTTCTTCATAATTCGAACTGTCAAAAATAGTCATTCATCTATTCAATATCTCTGTATCGATAAATTCATGATGTCAGTATTCAGACTTAGTAGTTAGTATCTCCACGAGTTCAGTAGCAGTTACGTAAGTAAGTATGTATTCTCACGTTTATATTAATCTTCATGTTCATGCATATAACCCCATACACTTAGCCTACCCCCACGTATACTCAGTTCTTTAGTTGTACTGATCAATTCTCACTATGGTGCTTTCTTTTATGTTATACCATAGGTTCTGAGGCACAGATTCTAGACCAACAGTAGTAGTTTAGTTAGTAGTGAGTCCTCATCTTTCGAGGACATGATCATTACATTTATTATTCCAGTATTTCAGTTTATTTTCAGTTTAAGGAGTTAGTTGGAGACATGTTCCTTCAACTCCTTATTCAGATAGTTTAGAGACTTTTAGACGATTACAGAGTTTCAGATTCAGACTTTAGTATTTTTTGTTTTGTTTTGGTACTGTGATACCACCTTATTCGGATGTTTTATTGTTAAAGATTGAACCTTATGGCCTTTTAATTTATGTTTCCATATTTTTATATGTATATTATGCAGTTATAGGTACAAATATCATTCATGGGTTAGCTTGTGGTCCTCCAGGGTCATGAGCACCGTGTAGCATTCTAGTTCAGAAAATTGGGGCGTTACAAACTTGGTATCAGAGACTAAGGTTCAATAGAGTCCTGGGAAGTTTGAAAGCCGCATCTAGTATAGTCTTGTACATGCGTGTGTTGTGCACCACACTTATGTACGGGAGGCTATGAGATGTTTTCGGAATAGTTTCTCTTCTTTCAGTATTCATGTCATACCAGTGAGTAGTCGGATTTGTATAGCTTGTTTTCTCACCCTTGAATCTATTCATTCTATCCAAAATCTCAGAGAATGTAACTATTTCAAGGTAGAACCTCCTAGTAGTTGCAAGTTCAGTCCATCTCATGCATTAGTTTCAGATCCCCAAAGTTTAGTTATAATCTAGTTCATAGATGCCCTATGTATCACCTAGTATCTCCGTAAGGTAAGCATTCTTAGAGGGACATAGCGTCCCAAAGGAGAGATACCCCACTTTCTTTTAACGCTCACATGTCTTAGATCCTTCAATTTCTCCTTGCATAATGAATTCAGTCTAGAATAGAGGGTACTAATAAGTTGACCTTCAAGTTAGACCCCAGCTGTAAGTCAAGTATTCAGAGGTTCAGTTCAGTTCATGATGTTCAGTCCATATGTCATATAGAAAAATCAGTCATGTTCTCATGTTTCAGTTCAATCTTAGTGCCTTTCCCATTGCATGTTCAGTCGCATGTTCGTGAGTCAGTTCAATCATGTATTCACGCATCAGATATGTGTGGTCATCTTATCAGTACTTTCAGTCATGCATTCACATATCATGTCAGGCATATAATCATTCATCAGATATTCATGGATTCAACTTATCAGTTCAGCATCAGATATGCATTCTCAGTTTGAGAAACTCAGTTTATCGGAACACTCAATCCTATATTCATAAATCAGCTACCCATGCATCAGATATGCATGTACAGTATGAGATGCTCATTTTTCAGTCATGTCAGCCATGAAATCATGCTCAGTCATTCATGCTCAGTACTCACGTCAGTTGTCTTTCTCCCCTATCAGTCAGTCTCATTCGAGGACGAACGTTCCCAAGGGGGAGATATTGTAATATCCCATATTTTGGACTAGAATAAAAGTCCGTCATTCTTATGCGTAGACATTTCAAAAGCCTCAAATCCTATGTAAATTTAGTGTGTTAATTAATTATGTAGTTTGGAAATCTATTTGAGCATGAATTTATATAATATACGTTCCCTAACTCAAGTACAAGTTGAAAGCTTTCCTCTCGTTCAAGTTTTAGTGAGCGTCAAAACTTAGGTCAACTTTATTCGATCATAACTCCTTTTATATATTGAATTAGAGGTACTAATATAAATCAAATGAAATATCATTGAATTATCTTTTCAACGATACCAATTTTATCAAAATCCGACACCCGAGCAAGAAGTTATAACTTTGGAAAGTGGAGTACGTTGCCTGACATAAGGTGTGCGACGCACAACCTAAGGCGTGCGATAAGGTGTGCAACGCACACCCTAATATGTGCGATAATATTTTCGATGCACACCCTAGGGTGTGCGATAAAGTGTGCGCCGCACATGTGGGTGTCCAGGTGACTTAAATAGTCCGTTTTGAGGGTAAAATGGTCATTTTTCACCCCTATATAATGCCTAAACACGGAATTAAGCCCTTATTTCACCAAAACATATTATTTATCTCAAAATCCTCTCAAGAACACAAGATAGGGTTTTCATAGAAAATTCAAGTTCAAGGAAATTCCTCCGTCAATCATCAAGAATCTTCCTTCTAAGGTATGTGTAGGGTTCATCCACGGATCCCTTTCATTCGTGGAGCTCACGAACCATGTTTTAAATAATAAATTATGATCTTTATGTTGTTGTGCGATTATTTTCATGTTGATGGTTGTTAATTGTGTTTCAAGATGGTATCTAAATGTGTTTCCAAGAAGTGTATCGGCATGTCAATTGGAAACCCATTAATTTGGGTGGTTCAAGATTTCTAAATTTGTTAAGTACACCTATGCTCAATATTATGCATGTAAGGTGTTTGATAAAATTCCTATAATGATAAAAATCATGTATTATAACTTAGGGGTGAACTATATGATAAATTCATGCTAGTCTATTATGTTCAAAGACTTCACTTATCATTGTTGTGCAATATATGTGTTAATGGAATGTACATGATGATTGGGGAATGGATTTATAGTGTCTCTATATGTCTTCCATGCTATGAACAAGATCATGATTTTGAAGTATCACATGAGTTATCCCCAAATTATTACACTATGAACTAAATGTTACATGTTTGCCATTCCCTTATGGTTAAATAGTTTTCATGCCATTGTTATGAATAGTATATGTTGTCGGAATGCCCATGATATTAGAATATGATATTTATGACTTGATTATAAGCATTCCTATTCATGTTAGATATCATGATGACCATTTACGTCATGAAATCCCTCACTCATGTATTATGGATTATTATTGATGGTCATGTACTCAAGAAAGTCAAGTTGTGTCAGTTTCCTTCTATTGAGTCCTGGGGTACTTGTACCCAAAAAATATACCTGGGTTCCTAGAGCCATGTCATGTTATCATGATACTCTCAGTTAAGCCATGATCTATAGAATTCAGTCAGTCATGTGACTCAGGAAAACTCAGAAATCTCAGTAGTCTTAGTAAGTTTGATTAATCAGTTCAGTTCAGTGTCTTTCAGATGGGAGTAAGATTCAGCACCAAGCGAGCCTAGGGATAGGGACTCACCCACTAGTGAGGACTGATATCCTTAGAATCAATCCCTAAGTTCCAGAACTACATATCCAGCGTAGGTACGAGATGTCACCCGTTAGATAGGACTGACATACTCAGGGGTCACCCGTTAGCATATTTATATGTATAGGACTGATCCCAGGAGTCACCCGCTAGATTAGGACTGACTCCACAGCAGCTGTCTTTATCGATGGTGCAATATTGACACCCTTCCAGTCAGGGCAGAGATTGGACCCCAGTTAGCTTAGCATGGGGCATTTAGGTTACATAAATACATCCCACAGTTACAGTTTTAGTATCAGTCTTCAAAGTAGAAATTAGAAATCAGGACTGTCAAATACAATTATTATTCTCAGTAAGGAACTCAAAGAGTTCCACAGACTTAAAGACCACCCGTCATATAGGGTTGGTCTCTTATTAAGTTATTCAGTATCAGTACTTCTAGAGATCTCCCATCAGATAGGCTTGATCTCAATCTCAGATTCAGTTAAGTATTCTTATTATTAGTTCCAGAGATCACCCGTTATTTAAGCTTGATCTCAATCTTAGTCACTCTTAATCAATATTAGAGGATTTAGACTATTAGATACAGTCACTCAGTATCAGTTATATCGGTTAGGCCAATCATCACAGTTATATTAGTTAAATCAGTTGTCATAGCTTACGTTATTAGTATTCAATTTCAAAACTGTTAGACATGGTCAATCAGACCAGTTTTTATAATTCAAACTGTCAGAAATAGTCATTCATCTATTCAATATCTCTGTATTGGTAAATTCATGATGTTAGTATTCAGACTTAGTAGTCAGTATCTCCACGAGTTCAGTAGCAGTTACGTACGTATGTATGTATTCTCACTTTCATATTAGTCTGTATGTTCATGCATATAAACCCATGAACTTAGCCTACCCCCACATATACTCAGTACTTTAGTTGTACTGATGCATTCGCGCTATGGTGCTTTCTTTTATGTTACACCTTAGGTTCTTAGGCACAGATTCCAGACCAGCAGTAGCAGTTCAGTTAGCAGTGAGTCCTCATCTTTTGAGGACATGGTCATTACATTTATTATTTCAGTATTTTAGTTTATTTTCTGTTTAAGAAGTTAGTTGGAGACATGTTCCTTCAACTCTTTATTCAGACAGTTTAGAGACTTTTAGACAATTATTGAGTTTTCAGATTCAGACTTTAGTATTTTTAGTTTTGTTTTGGTACTGTGATACCACCTTATTTAGACGTTTTATTGATCAAGATTGAACCTTATGGCCTTTTATTTTATGTTTTCACATTTTTATATGTATATTATGCAGTTACAGGTACAAATATCAGTCATGGGTTAGCTTGTGGTTCTCCGGTGTCATGAGCACCATGTAGCATTCCGATTTAGAAAATTGGGACGTTACAATAAGTTACTTAACATGAATTTTATTCTATATACTCTTATGTATTCTTGTCCCGTTTGATGTTCATATTACATATATATATATATATTAGAATTATTAGAGGAGATGGTGTGAGCAACTGTTTTGAAACTTTTATACTTACAAATCACGTGTTCATAGTATTTTCTTTACTTATATTATTTTCTACTTTGCTTAGTCGGCTAAGATATCTACTAAGTACAATTAGACCGTACTCACCCCTAATATGTTCTTTCAATGCAGATCCCAGTTTGAGTACTATATGTGGCGGTTGAGTTCAGCAGTGTTGACCAGTTTTGAGGTATTGGTTTGCTACTGAGTTTGTAGCAGATTCCAAATCTCATTATATCATTTATTTTGTGTTTATTTAAGTAAGATACAAAATTTTTGTTTTAGATTCAAATGTTTTACTTATATGCTCTTACATTTGTGATATTAGTCTTGGGGAGTTCATGACATTCCTTAAGGCTTTCTGTTATTATTATGTACGTGTGACTTAACTTCATTCTAGAAGTCTTGTCCACTCTATTTCCTTTATTATCTTATATTTCTTTCTTTTTTGGGTGATTGGCTTACTTAACAAGGTTGGGCCGCAATAAAGGTCATCATGACCTTCAGTTTTTTATCGTGACAACCAACTAGGGACCTCAACTACTTGGAAAGATCATTCAAGGCAGTGCCTCCAATTGCTAAAGGTATATATTTAAGACGGTGTAGGCTGAAATAGTTCATGCCATTTGGATAGAGTGGAATCAAAGTTTGTTTGAATGCAAAATCAGAGAATGTCGTACCAAATCTAGAGAAGTTATTAAAATCCAAGGACAAACTAGTTTCTTTATAGTATTAATTAGTTGTAGATTTGGCTTTGTTTGGCTAAGAGTTATAATGTATTTGTCTAAGATAGATAGCTGGCATATGAAAATAACTATAGTTTTGTAATATTTCACTTTTTCTTGATGAAAATTTAGTTACCAAGAAAATTACCTACAAATAAAGGTCACAAAATGATTCTTCAAGGTATGTCGATTATTACCAGGCATTAACTGAAAATGGACTTCTTGTAAATATAGAGATCAAAATGGAGCAACAAGTTGGTAGAACTATCAATAGTGTGTTTGGGATTTCCTTTACCAAATACTATAGTATTAAACCTAGAGGACTTAGATATCATGAACAGAACATAGGACAATAGAAAAGTTGAACAAGGGATATGCAGAACATATGTATTGGATCTGCAAGCAAGACTCTTTGCCATAATAGAAGGCTAGAACCAAGTGATTTTAAGAGAGTGATTCTAATAAAAAATATTTTTATTTTGGCGTCGAAGATGAAAGTAGAAGTCTATGCATTGAAATAATTACTAATAAGAAAGAAAAATAGATTTCTGGAGATGAAAAAAATTGAAAAGGCTAATATCAACATTATGAGCATATGTTTAATCTAAATCCTAGTACAATTGATCCTAACATCTTGAAGGTTATTTCAAAATGTATTACCTACGAGGATATAATATCAACACTTTGAAATGCCTTAAAGAGGATAAAATATGGGAGGCTATCTTCGATATGAATCTTGAAAGAGTAGCAGGACTACAGATAAGTTTTTACAATTTTGTTGAGACATAATTAGAAAATCTATGGTAGAACTTTTAATGTTTTATTTTCATAAATAAAAATTAACTAAATCCTTTACATGTACCTTTCTAATTCTTTTCCCATTAATAATTTTGACTTAATAAATTTCGTTTCAATATGGAGGTTATTAATCTTTTTATAACCACCACCGATAAAATTTGATATTCAATTATTTTGAATGGCACTAAAAATGATAGTTTTTATACTGTCACTCAAGGTTTCAAGCAAGGTGGACCCTTATTCCTTTTTTTATTTATAACTGATGTGGGAGTACTTGCTAGATTAATTAATAAGCTTATTCACAATAAACATTTCTTATCATTTTTTATGCCTAATAAAGGACCAGTCATCAATCATCTCTCATTAGCTGATGATATCGACATCTTCACTAATGGAAGTACATTGATATTATTTTACAAACTTTAACATATTGTGATCTTTGGAATTCTTATATTGGAGATTTCAATTGATAATTCAGTTTACGACTTTAGGTTTTGATCATTGATTATTGTGATACTTCTATAATGCTTTCAATTATGAAATCTAGTGGTTGTTTTACAAGCATAAGTCGGTAAAACCCTTATCTAAGGTTGTGGGAACCCTAATATATTGATGAAGTAAGTAAAGTGCAAAGTTGTTCTAAACCGATATCCATACATGTATTGTATTGTCTTCTGTGTAATAGTTGTCATAGCATATGCAAACGTTAGGATCCTGCCTAGATATTTCTATTCACTCCAAAAGGACAGTAGGAACTAGGATAACATAATAACAACAGTAATTTAGAAATTAATCGTCGATATAAGCTTAATAATATTATTATCTTAAGATAGTTAGTTTTCATCTAATAACTTGAGACCTACAAGATGTTACTTAATTGGGATCTAGGATAAGGGTTAGTAATGCGACATCTTGAGACTCAAAATTTTAAGGGTGAAATCTATGAATGAGTTCACAAGATAGTTGATGGCACATAACTTATCAGATTCAGCTGCAATATACTAGGTAGGTTCAGCTGAGCTCGATAAACTTATGGATTTGAGATGCCTGAGTGAACACAATCCTAATGTTCATCTTTTATTGATTTCAACCAAAGTCTGCATTCTGCTGCTTACAGTTACTTGATACTACTACACCCCACATTTACTTTCTGTACTTTCCCATTGATTCCAGTAAAAGAGACATATGATACCTGTAGTCCCTGTGGATACGACCCCAACCTAGTAGGGTGACTATACTAACTATGACCATTTTATACTCATATTAGAGGTGTAGTTTAGGTGTAGATCAAAATTTTGGTATCGTTGTTAAGGACTACGGTATTGAGTAAATTAAAGTTGTTAAAGTTTACGGGTTTTGTTTTTGTTATTAGTTAGGTGTACGTGGGTGTATGCATAACATCAGCAGTCAAGGCAATCTCTTACTCCTGATTTATTTAGAGCTTGAGAGAATACTATACACACTATGTAGGATGACTGAAGCAGTGTGTGATGGTGTTCCAGCAAGGGTTCAAGACCCCTATAATGTACCTTCTCATCCAGATGTCCCACAAAACATTACCAATAGACATACTGAGCAATTGTTGGTAGATGCTGAGAACCTGAGAAAAGAAGAAAAGGAATAACATCCAGCTCACCAAATCGAGCTAGCTAGGCCAAGACAAGATGGAGATCGTTGAGAAAATCTCGGAAAAGATAAAGACAGATAGGGTAAGGTTTAGATTTTGTCAACTTATCAATACTTACCATCCTATGAGGATGAGGAAGATGTGGGCTATGTTGAGCCTGTAGAGATAGAGGCTATTATTCCACCCGCCCTACCTCTAAATATGAAATTTGATATAATTAGTGATAAGATCCAGTTGTTAAACCTGAGAGGTGTATTCGTAGGCTTACCAATAGATGATCTAAATTTGCACCTTGCATATTTCATAGGGATTTTCACTCCATATACTACTCTAGGGGTAAATCAGGAGTCATTAAGGTTGAGGTTGTTTCCTTTAACGTTACCTGGAAAAGCTTCACTATGGTTGGTGGAACTTTCTAGAGGCTCAATAACCACTTAGAATGAGGACAATTCTTAGATCGATTATTTTCGCCATTTTGGATGTTGCAGTAAAAGGATGACATTTATAACTTCAGACAACTGCCTATAGAATCTATGAATGAGGCATGGTTTTGCTTCAAGAAAAAGCTGAGTATGGTGCCCGGTAATCAAATTACAGAGATAAACTTGTTGAAAAATTTTACAGAGCCCTGATGATCAGTTCTAGAGCAAGCGCAGATACCGTCACTGAAGCTATATTTATGAGACTACGCTGGGAGATAGCTTCAGATATTTTAGACCAGACCATTATCACAAACCAAGGATGGCATACTCAGGATGCTGAAAAAAGTACTGGAACTTTTGTCATTGGGTATCCAGTGATCATACCCCGATTGATGATACAGTAGCACAGGAAGTAGAACAACTCAGAACAGAAATTGGGTTAATTACTAAGCATTTTGTAATAATTAATTTCAAATAATTGAACACAGTAGGAGTACAAGGTTCTGCTTTCAAAAGTTATGGATCTAACTTGGAGATGGAAACCAAGTGTCTTGATCGTGAGTTAGCGGGTTTTTGAGCATAAGGGCAAGGAAATTGAGGTTGAAACTATTATGGTGATAGATACAGGGACAGTAGTAGGGAGAGAGATGGTGACTAGGGAAAATAATGACTACAGTGATAAGAGAGACAGGTATATTCCACCAAACAGTTGGGATATAGATTCTAGAATGAAAATGATGCTGACTAAGTTGGTCAAGGGTTAAGGAAATCAAGAGAACAACCTTAAAAAGATTAAGGATAACATTTCAGGGTTGACCCAGAAGGTTAAATCTCATGCGACTACTATCAAGCAGTTGGAGAACTAGTTAAGGCAGATGTCAGCAACACGAAACCAGAGGCAGCTGGCTACCCTTCGGAGCAACACTAATCAAATTTAAAAATAATGGTCATGTTTTTTATATTACCACACGAAATGGTATTAATACTATGGATCCTCCTTTACCTACTGCGGAAATGCCAAGGAAAAATAAAGTTATTGTTGATAACACGCCAGTTGTAGAGTCAAAAAAGGCAATATGTGGTGATAGTAAAGTCGATGAGGATAAAGCTACAAGTGATGTAAGAAATAAAATAATCAAGTTGATCCCACAACCACCCCTACTTTTTCCTCAAAGCCTAAAATAGAAGTAAAAGAAAGGAAAGTTCAAGAAGTTTATTGAAAGGCTTAAAGAATTGCGCTTGAACATCCCTTTACTTGAAGCACTTAAGGAGATGACTGGGTGTACCAGGTTTATAAATGAGTTAGTGACCAAAAAAAGACTGTAAAATTTGAGGACATGGGTGGACTGCACCATTTTAGTGCAGTTACTTCGAGATCTTTAGCTCAGGAAAAAGTGATCCTGGTGCGTTCACAATTCCATATACAATTGGTATCTCCCGATATGCTAGGACTCTTTGTGACTTAAGGGCCAGCATAAATATGATGCCTCTGGTCGTATTTAGACAATTGGGTTTGGGTCCTCAAAAACTAACTACTATGTAGCTATTAATGGTTAATCACACTGTTAAGAAGATCATTGGCATTTCCTATGATGTGATGAAAAGAGTAGATAACCTTATCTTTCAAGCTGACTTATGATTTTGGATTGTGAGGTTGATTTTAAGATACCAAGAATTTTGGAAAGACCATTATGACTACGGGCAGAGCAATGATTAATATGGAAAAGGAGGACCTCAAATTTTGAGTAAATAAGAAAAAAGTCACATTCAATGTCTGAAAAACAATGAGGCAATCGATTGATATGAGAGTGGTAATGGCCATTGATTGTGTTGATGACCCAGTATGGTATTCTTTTGGGTATCTCAAGGAATTTTGAGTAGTTAAGATACACACATCGTGCCGCGATGTTAAATTAACCACTATATGGGAGGCAACCCATAAGCTTATTGGTGAAGTATGAGTATCCAACATGGCCACTACACGTCGTGTTGTGATGTTAAATTAAGCGTTGCTTGGGAGGAAACCCACTATTTTATTATTCACTTTGTTTGTGTTGTTTTTTTAGGTTTATAGCTTTTGGACTGACCGAAAATGTGCTAAAGTGCTAAATTCATGATCTTTTAGGTAAGGGGACTATGTGACTAATTCATAAGGTCACAAGTCCCCCACGGGCCTGGTAAAATTGTGCATAATTAAAAAGATGAAATTTTGAGGGTATTAATGGAAAATTTTGGACATTGACACATAATCCTACTTACAAAGATATTAATACCAGCTTCAAACCCATAAGTTGCAGGGTGAGTATCGAAATGCAATGTCGAGAAAGCAGGAAAGTCGGCCAAGAATTGAGGTCCACTTATGGTTACCACTTACGGACCGTTTATACCACATATGGCTCGCAAGTGGCAAACGCAAGTGGACTATTCCACCCATGCTTAAATAATACCCAAACCGGACCCCTTTCTATTTAAGCCACATTTAACTCATTTTAACCTATCAAATCCTCAAAATTTCATTCTTTCCCTAAAACTTTAAATTACCTCTTAAAGCATAAACTTTTCCCACACTCAAAAAAAGGTTAAATTAACACTTTTTTGGGATACCAACTTGCCAAAAAGAGCCATACACATGTTCCAACTTTAGTTTACTTCACTTCTTTGTAGTACACTTTCGGTTTTGCATCTGAAAGGTAATATTCTTGGCTCTTACTTGTAGTACTATATGCTAAAATTGAAAACAATTAGTTGGTGTGGTTATTTACATGCAATATATGTTATTACCAACAAAGAGTTAGTAGAAGCCTTGAACTATACTAGAATCTTGAATTAAAACCTAAAATTATGCCCTAAATAAAAGTAATACATGATAAAGTAGAAGGATACTAAGAGTTTGTCATGATAGTTCATAGTGATAAACATAATCGTTGATGTATGTATGCATATTGGACTTGTTGGGAGGAAATTCAAAGTGTACGGATGTGAGAATTAAAGAAAAATCAAAGTTGACAAATTTGGAGTTTTTGCACTCCCTCATTCTCTGTTTGAAACTAACGCGTGGTTTTTCAAGTACATATTGATCCTAAAGCTGAAAAGAAGAAATTTTCTTCATATAGGAGACGGGATGAATCCTGTGAGCCCAATGGTTCAGTAGAGGGGTACCCTATTTCATAACTTAGAGCAACTGCGGGCAGAGTGACACGCCGAGTGACTAGAGGGGTAGCTAAAACTATTCTTTTAGGCACCATGGTCATACAAATGCCAGATGACTCATAGTGGGGCTGAAGGCCAGCCTTTGCTCGGCCTAAGATACAGACTGAGGCCATTCAGGCTGTCCAAGTGACCTTTGGTATCTCTAGCCCAACCGAAGATGAAGTAATCCCGGAGATCACCTCCAAACTATCCTCCACCAAATAATAATGATGTTACTAATGATGAGGTAAAGTAGAAGCCATCTTCATAGGTTGATACCCAAGAGACCTAGTCTAAGGAGGGGTTCGAGGATAAGTCTGAAGCTGTAGAACAAGAGGAATCATCAGCAGTACCCTAGTCTAAGGAGGGTGCTGTAGCTCATGTAAAGCCATCAGGTATACCCTAATCTTATAAGGTTACAGGTCAATCTTCCTATCAAGTGGAAATTTTAGATACAGAGGCACCAACACATCAGGGCCAGAGCTCCACCCCTCATATGTGTCAGAGGTACCACTTGAGGAGAAAAACTTGAAATGTTAAAACTTGAAATGGTTTGTAGAGGGACTTTGGACAGTATTTGAGAGTGACAACTATATCATAGAGATTGGACAACCTAAGAGGGTCATTTATGAGGAGCGCAAAATTGAGTTATCTGGTTTGAGTAGAGCACCATAAGTTTGGGCAGCCTTTAATTGTTATCAGTTAGAGTGGATTACTACAACACTCGATTTTTATAGTATGACCATGGTGTGAGAGTTTATGTATTATATTATGCCTCAGTAGCTTAGACTACGCCCACGAGGTCTATTTCGAGACACAGTAAGAAGCCACAACTTGAGAAGTACCTAGTAAGAGGGGCCATGGTTGATATATCAGTAGCAGCAATCCATTGAGTTCTCTTTGGCCCAAACTATATTTCCTAAACATCCATAATAGAGTGTGACTATAGACTAAGAGTCGCACATGACAGACATATAATGAGAGATATTGAGCATAGACATGAGAAAGTTAAGATGACAAGGTGGATCGCTGATTACATTTTACCTTTAGGTGATGAGACCCCAAGGATCGAGAGGCAGGGTATGATAAAGAAGGCAGTATTGACCTTTACTGCCAAGTTTTGGTGGTTTCTTGTCAAATATTGACTTTGTTCGATTACTTTGGATAATATATTGAATTCAGAGCGAGCCAATCTTGTTGATAGCATAATGACCAAGTATGACATTGATTTTGTAGCCATCATGCAGCATAAGATTTATGAGAGATCCTTTGTAGAGATAATGATTATGCTATTTTCTTTTCTGATTTAGAGATTGTATGATGATGATGGTGTACCAAATATGTCGAGAGTTGATGAGAGAGTACATGTGATAGTCACTATACATACGAAGATAATGAATGATCCCTCATGCCTGACCCTTCCTAGGAAACCTAATGAGCATGTCATAGTACCACAAGCCCAAACTGAGGGCCCTTTAGTTTCCATAAAGCCTAGTGATGTACAAAGAGAGGACATGGTAGCCAGTATATATTTTGAGATAGGGGAGAATAGAGAGGCTCCCAAGGTGACTACACACGGTGAGAAGACCCCAACGAGATTGACATCAGTCCCGGCTTCCACCTCAAAGCCAACTAGAGTATCTTTAGGGCCCACTCACCCATCAACTTTATCTGTTGCATCAGATATAGCGTTAGTTTCTCATGTATTTTTGCAGAGCTTAGACAGCTAGAGTACCATCACTAGATGACTAGAGAATATAGAGATAGAGATGGTGACTTTATATGAGCATATTCGATCATGGATCTAAAATAGATGAAAGACGATAGAGACTAGATGGGAGTCTGCACACACAGCTGCTATGTCACAGTTATGTGATGATCTACATACACATATTGATGATTTTAAGAGTGGAGTGGTAGACAGGTTTACATAAATTAAGGTGTTGGATCTAGGAGCTATTAAAAAAAAATGGGCATACTTAGAGTCGAGGTACACTCGCTGATTGAGAGCCACATATCAGGTATTTCTCCAATCATACCCCTAGTTATACAACCAGCACGTCCGCCTAGAACCAAATATTTTGACCTTTTTACAGAGGCTGATAGGGTGGTCCTCATTATTAGGACTAAGAAAGGCTAGAAAGGGGACTTGCAGGATCCAGATAAGCTGTATGAGCCAGATTTAAAAAGGTCCACCTATGATTCTTATGAGACTATATTTGTTGAGAGGCAGAGACATGATGAGATAGTAGTAGGTGCCTTCTCTAGTAGTGCACCACCACCATCACCGCCTTCGCTAGTAGATATACCTTTATCTAGGGATATCAATGATACGGATGCTTAGTGTGTGTCCCAGGTATCTTCTAAATTCACTTAGCTTTACTTTATTTTTGAACATTAGGAATAGTACACAGTCTCTTATTTGGGGGTGGGGGTAAACCATAGTTGTCGTAGGTTTTTGTTGTCGTGCTTCATTTCCTGTTGGCTGTGATATGGTTGCACAATTGGTATGTCTAGGTTTAAATTTATTTTATGGTGTATTTTGTTTTGTGTCGTGATATGTTTTGTTGTATAATTAGGTGACTTTTAAGTATCTAGAGCAGTTGGTATGTTTTGATTTTGATTTCAAAAAAAATACCCCCCCCCCCCCAAGTTATTTTTGAACTGTGTGAGACGTATATATATGTGTGACCTTTGTGGATCTTGTTATGGTATTAGAATTATGGACATAATAATCATAGCTAACTTGTGCATGAATCGAATAGGTTGTAGCTTGGTGATATAATTTTATGCCATGTGTGTGTGAGATACTACCTAGTTTTCTTTGTGTGTTAAATCCAGAACTTTTTCGATTGGTCTTACCTAGGTTATAGGATAGTCGGTTAGGAAAGGATCATAGATTATTTTTTATTTTAGTCCACTTTTAGCCTAAATGACCTTCCCATTGTGAAACAGTATCCCTTGATCCCTGGTTTGAACCTTATAGCCTATTTCTTTGTTTTCACCTTCCCAGTTGTGCTATAATGAACCTTCTTTGGCACTGGTCCACCTTGGATATTATGCACCTCAACTCAGAAAAATCTCCTAAGTTGAGGGTGGCTATCATATGGGTGCGTAATGTATAGTGGGTATGAAGAAGGGAAAAATAAATGAAAAATAAAATAAGGATGGGTGGGGTAGCAAAATAAAAAGGAAATGAAAAGAAAACAAAAAGGGAAATGTGAAAAGTTGAAAAAGGAAGAATAAAAAATCACACCAAACTTGAAAGTGCTTTAAAATATAAAGGGAGAAATAAAGGCGAAAATAAAGTGAAAGACGGTTAATAAGAGAGACGACCCCAAAGTTAGTGTAGTGCCAAAGAGTCTTAGTCACTTGATCTTTATTTGTACTATACCAGCCCCTCAAGCCTACATTACAAGCCAAGAAAAATACTATAATGATCCTGAGTTGACTGTCTGAAAGCTTAGGTATAGAAAATAAAGGCAATTCTATGGTATTTGACATGCATTAGTTAGAACTTCTCTTCTAAGGGTGAGTGTCTCTTGATTGTCCCCGCATTGACATGTATAGTTCCATATGAGTAAAGTGGGACTTCTTTGACGTAAGGGCACATGGGTTATATTGCTAGCTGCATACCTATTTGGGCAAGTGTAACTTGTATACATGCATGGTTGTCTGTTACTAATACAATTGCCATAACTCGATTCCTTTGTGTCATACTAATGTGCCTCATGTATACACGCAGTTGGTTTTCATTTGTGATATAAGAGGGGACGATAAGTTTGAACTTGAAATGTTGACTAACTACCTTGGATGTCTTAGATTCTCCTAGTTAAGTATCGTGTTTTATTTTTGTTTTGCTTTGTTACCTGAGGACATGCGACATTTTAGGTTGATGGTGCTGATGTGCTATAAATTTATAGCACTTTTGACGCTTAAAATTATGAAAATATCCATGATTCTTATGTTGTTTTGTTAGATATGACATGTTTTAGGTATATTTTACAGAAAATTAGGTTTTGGATGCTAAGTTCAAGAAAAAGGTAAAAATGAGGTTTTTTGATACTTACTTGAGCATTTTTTGGTGTATGCGGCACTTACTGGGCGTATGTGACCAAGCATGTACCAGAACTTGAAGTCCAGAGGCTTGGTTGCAGGAATTTGAAGACTCTGGCACTTACCTGGGTCCACTTGCAGACCGTAAGTACTATTTACAGACTGTAAGTGGCTAAGGTAAGTACCAAAATTCTAGATCCAAAGAGTGAAAGTTGCAGGAAAATTTACTGGCACTTACCTGGGTCTACTTATAGACTGTAAGTGGTACCTACGGGCCGTAAAATGGCCCAAGTAAGTGGCCACTGACTCCATTTTTCCTTTTTCATTCGGGCTTAGATTTTTAGGTTTTCCTCATGCACTATAAATACCTTTTATATGGTCTTTAGTTAAGGACACACTTTGATATTATTTTACAAACTTTAACATATTATGATCTTTGGAATTCTTGTATTGGAGATTTTTGTTGATAATTTCGTTTACGACTTTGGGTTTTGATCATTGATTATTGTGATACTTTTTTAATGCTTTCAATTCTGAAATCTAGTGGTTATTTCTCAAGCATGAGTGGCTAAAACCCTTAGCTAGGGTTGTAGGAATCCTGGCAGATTGATGAAATAGGTGATGCGCAAAGATGTTCTGAACTGGTACCGATGCATGTATTATATTGTCTTTAGTTTAATAGTTGTATTAGCGGTCTCAAACGTTAGGATACCGCCTAGATATTCCTATTCATTACAAAATTGAAGTAGGGACTAGGAAAACATAATAACAATAGAAATTTGGAAGTTAATATTTGAGATAAGCTTACTAGTACTATTTTCTTAAGACGGTTAGTTTTCATCTAATAACTTGAGACCCACAAGGTGATAGTTAACTAAGATCTAGGATAAGGGTTAGTAATGCGACATCCTATGACTCAAAAGGTAATGGGTGAAATCAATCAGTGAATCGACAAGATGGTACATCACTTATCAGATTCTGCATGCTAGGTACTTGGTTGGTTCAGCTAAGAATAATAAACTTAAAGATTTGAGATGCTAAGGTGAACATAATCCTACTGTTCTTCTCCTATTGATTTCAACCAAAGTCTGCATTCTTCTGCTTACAGTTACTTGATACTACTAAACCCGCATTTACTTTATATACTTGCCCGTTGATTCCAGCAAAAAAAGAGATACAATACCTACAGTCCCTGTGGGTACGACCCCAACCTAGTTGGGTTACTATACTGACTATGACTGCTTTAACCTCATATTTAAGGTGTAGGTTCTGTGTGGATCAGCTTTCATATTATCAAAAATGGTCTTTGATAAAACATGTTTCACAATCTCTTACTATATATACCCTTAAAACTCTTACACCTCCTAAAAGTATCATCAAGCTTTTAAAAAAACACTTTGTCAGATTTTTTAAGATCATCTTCTAACAAAGATAAATATCATTGGAGTTCTTGAAAAAATGTTTAATTTTTCAAAGAATGAGAGTGGACTAGGAGTGAGAACTATGTCTGAAATTTGTGAAACTTTAGATTTGAAAAAATAGGGAAGGTTTAGGAAGCAGAACTCTTTATGGGTCAAATTCACAAAATTTAAATATTGTGTGAATACTCTCTAGTGTCCAAAATTTAGGTTTCTGGTAACTTTCACGTTTGAAATACTCTTAAAAATATCAAGAGCAAAGCACAAATCAATATATTTTGAAGCATTAGGAGTGGGGATTATTGTTTCTAATGGGATAATTGAATTGGTCTTGGATCGCTAGCACCCTACTGTCCTGGTCAAAGATAATTTATTGATGAATCATTTCTTCAATAATTAAGAATGGTTATAAACATCAAGATTGATGCTAACAACATAAAGGGTTTAATATTCCGGAATGCAACCAATAATGATGCCTTTCAAAATCAAATAATTTGGAATAGTACCAAAGACATTAGAGAGTTAGATTATTTGGCCAAAAATGTATTGTATAATTGCATCCCTTTCAAATCTTCTTTCTTTTCATAGAGATTACTCAAATCTAAATTATTCTTAATGATGTAATATGTAGGTTTGGGGATAGAAGGTCACAAGATTGTCTATGTTGTAACAATCCATAACTTGAAAAACAAGCTTGTCTATACAATAAACCAACACGCTTCATATGGAAAGATTTTGGACATCCCATGGGGATCAAATACCAAAGAAAACTAGCACTAAGCTTCTTAAAAGATTGGTGGAAAAACATCAGACAAAATGCAGTTCATAGACTGATGATCTAGGTGGTACCAACTTTGATATGCTAGCAAATATTAAGGAGTAGATGTTCATGTAGATATGGCACCAAAAAATAATTTTACATTAGGGGAATGGAGCAACAATCTTGTGGTACATGAAGTCGACTATGAACAAATACATTTCAATGCAAAAACTGACCTACAAATCCAACCAATTATGCGAGAGTTGAGAAACTTAGGTCAAGAACCACAATTAAAATAATTTCTTGCATTAAGCCTCAAAAAATTAATCATTATAATTTATCTAAGTATAATTTAATCATTATAATTTATCTAAGTATAAAAAAATTAATAATATTTAATAAAAATAATAAATTGAATATAAAATGATAAATTAATTGTTGACGTTTTATTTCAATCGTAATTTTACTATAGCACCCCTACTTAATCATTATAAGTCATTTAAGTAATTAAAAAATAATAATATTTAATAAAAATAATAAACTAGATATAAAATAATAAATCAATTATTGATGTTTTATTTCTAGTTGATGTCTTATATGAGACCTATTTAAATTTTCCCACAACTATTTTTTATAGTAATTTTATTATATCACTTCTAATTGGTTGTTATAAGTCATTTAAGATATGTCTGTTTCGTTATTTCAATTGTGGTTTTATTATATCACCCATAATTAATTTTTTTAAAGATAATATAGAAATAAAATAATAAATTAACTCATGATGTTTTGTACTACCTTCTTCAGCTGCTTCGATCATAATTTTACTATATCACCCCTAATTAATTATTATAAGTCATTTAAATATTAACAAATTAATAATATTTAATAAAAATAAATTAAATATAAAATGATAAATTAACTTTTGATATTTTAAATTAATTTTATGTCTTATATGAGACCCATTTATAAAAATTTCACAAGTATTTTTTATAATAATTTTATTTTATCTCTTCTAATTATTTGTTATAAGTTATTTAGACGTGTCTGCTTCATTGTTTCCAATCGTGATTTTATTATATAACCATAATTGATTTTATGGTCATCTAAGTATTAAAAGATGAATATTATTTCATAAAAAAAAAGATAAAATACACACAAAATGATATGTCAACATAAAATATTTGTTTGACTATCGAAATTATATTAGTGCCACAGAAATTACATATTATTTAAAAATGTGATGACACGTAAACTGGAATTGAGAGAGTATTAATATCTTATTGAAAAATTATGCTAAAATCATTATAAATCACATATTTAACAACTTAAAATATAAAAGATATAAAATATTCGATTGACTCTCGAACTTACATCAGTATCACTTAAATTGGAATAGAAGAAAAATATTATAAATCACAATAATTAAACATTTAAATTATTTTAATGATTGATTATCTAAATTATATTGGTGTCGCATAAATTAAAACAAAAAATAATATATATTGGGCCTGTGCTGAGCGCGGGCCTTTGATGTCTAGTATATATATATACTAAAAATTACACAAATACACAACTTATGTTTTCAATATTACAAAAAATCTCAACTCCCTAAACATATTACAAAAATCCCACATATACATAAAATACTATGTATATGTCGGTTATGTTATGTATATTAATAAGAAGAGAGAGTAAAGTAATTAAAGAAGTAGAAAAAAGTGTAATTAATTTTAAAAGATTGATATTTATGTTATTTATACTATATATATATAAAAAATACTATATATATATATATATATATATATATATATATAGATGCGCAAGAGATACACGGGCCAAATTAATAAGGCAAAATAGAAATTTATACCTTTTCTTCAATAATAATAAAAGCACAACGTGGCTACTATTTAAAAGTACTTTTAATTTTTTGGTCAAACACATCAAATCTAAAAAAAAAAAAAACTACATGTAGCTTACCGGAAGCTTTGGTCAATCATGCTAGTATTTAATTAAATTCTTACAAAGATAGTTTTTAGTTTTTTCTTTTTCAATTTGTATATGTCCATGCATGCAGAACCATGATAATACTATTATAACCTTAATTAATACCTGGATCACAAAAGATACACCAAACGTATTAGTCAAACGTAGTTGTTGATCTAATGATTGCATATTTTCTTCCACATATATTTTGTTTAAAAGATTTCGGTGATCAGTGGGGTATTTCAAGGGACTTTCATTGATTAGCTATTATCAAATTAACGTCCTTACAAGTAATTAATGAATGAGCCAATAAAAAAGAACAATGACAAATAAGGGTGTCAAATTAATGGGCGAGTTGAGTTGCATTTAGGCAAATCAAATAAGCTGAACAGATCTAAAATGTGGGTTTTAAACTTAATTCTTACTAAATTTTAATTATTTATTTATTTATTTTTTAAATAAGTTTTAGTGCCTATTAAAATAGCTTTTTTCTTTATTATTGTTATACATAAAAAATCAAATAAATTTTCTTTTTTTTTGAAAATAATGTGACCAGATATCTCACAAGTTAATTTGGACAACAGTCAACACATCAACCTGATTTTTAATGATTTGAAATGAATTCGATTAAATTGAATTGAGCTAATAAATAAACATATCTTGCCTAAATTTAAACAAATTGGACGGATTATATTTTTGTGAAGTAATTTGTAGGATCTCGTGACAAGTAGGCCACTCTATTCTTTAAAGAGGTGATTCGACCTTAACATCAAAATATATATATATATATATATATATATATATATATATAACGTTGACATTTTCTTATATACTCGAACGTTGTTTTCTCGATATACTCCGTGTTGAGTTGCTCTTATTTGTCTCTCTATATATATATATTAACGTTGACATTTTCTTATATACGCGAACGCTGTTTTCTCGATATACTTCATGTTGAGTTGTTCTTATTTTTCTATATTTGCGTTGCTATCTTTTGTTTTGCTATGCAGAAGTTGACCTTTTTCAAATCTGGGGTTGATAGTTGTTCGTAACACTACTAGTTTATTGACATACGCTTTGCGCGTGAATCCAATTAATATCAATGAGTACGTAATTTTTAAAAATCCGTATATAATATTAAACATTAAGTTAAAATTTATAAAATAAAAAGAAAAATTAAATGTTTAAAAATAATGATTGTTGATCTGACTAAGCAACTCAATGATGAACTTGACTTGCTATTTATTTTTTTGGTATTTATTGTGATCTTTTTCATCTCCATGAATGAATTTAGATTGTTTGCCTTGTGCATCATCTCTAAGGCATGTGGTTTTTATTCCACAATAGAGTAGAGTAGAGTAGAGCAGTGTGCACATAGAGTCGTTTATTATCATGCTCTTTAAAAGAACAATATTTCCTCCATTTAAAAATGAATGATCTATTTTAACTTAGCACGAAATTTAAAAAAATATAGAACATTTTTAAATCTTGTGGCATTAAACTAAAGTTGTATCAAATGTAGCAAATCGCCCTTTAATCTTGTGTTCTTAAATATATCATGAAAAGTTAAAATTAAAGTATTGTCAAAAAAGAAAAGGACCATTTTTTTTAAACGGACTAAAACGGAAAGTATATTATTCGTTTTGAAAGAGAGGGAGTATATATTTACCGAGCAACTTGTAGCAAATAAGAAAAATTCCAAAAGAGAGAAATAGCAGTATATCATAAGCATATACGTAGATTAAAATCATAATTTCGATATCAACATAGATATCAATACAGGTGGTCACTTGATACCTCCATTTTTCTATTGAGCAGCCCAATTAGAATGAGTATACTTAATTAATGAAACTATTTGTAATTTTGTATGGGTGAATTTGGTATATATACATATTGCTTCCTCAATGGGAACTTCTCAAATTCTTCCGTTTATGATTAAAGAAGAGAAGTTTGGTTCATGTTTCCATTGAAGAAGCAAGCAATTATTTTTAGGAGTAGTATAGTATCTAAATAACGGATAAAAAAGTTATTTACTTTTTAATGGATATTTTGATGATCCAACTTTAGGATTAAAGTTTTTTGGCTTTTAGTGTATGTGATATGATGTGATCAATGTGCAAAACTCGTAAGTTACTCATGCAACTATACTACTAAGTATTTCATTTAAAAACTCGTTATCCGAAGGAGAAAGAGCACACATTTTTTAATTAGTTTGTTATTTCTTCAACATGTCACCTGCCTCACATGTGAACCTAATTCTTTTCAAGACCAACTCCATATGCTCTTTTGACAATGGGCAGTGGAGAGACTCGAACTAAGGAATTATGCCTATTCTGATCCCGAATGTATATGACCATTTTCTCTACAAATTTAAATTATAAAAAAGAACACCATTATATTTACTTCATTACGTCATCTACGATTCCCTCATATAAAATCAGAACAGTAGCTACGCCCATGCAAACAGAAAAATTCAATAAAATGGTTGCTGTATACAAAGAGGGAAGTACAACGTAACATACAATGCAATTATCAAGTCAAATTTGATTTGGTTTTTAATCCACATATTTCCTAATTAGTAGGTTTGATTTTAATTTAACATATAATTAATGAGAGAGTTAGCCCCATTCAAATTTGCATTAATATAGTGGAAAAATTACCAAGTCATATTTCGTGCATGAATTGACAACGCTGACCAGAAGATTTAAAAATTGGCCTCTTAGCTTAGAAATTGTCAAAGTGTAGCTCATTGTTGTGAGAGAAACCATAGTCGACATTTTCGTGACCTATAAATAGAGACACATATTACACTCATCATCATCACATAAAATCAAAAGCAACACATAGAAGTGTAGAACTTCATAGTAAATATGGCTTCTCATAGTTTCCTCTTTCTTTATATGTTAGTCACGCTTTCTCTAGTAGGCATGGCATTTTCGGATTTGGACGATGATTTCTATGACGATGTCTGTCCCAAAGCTTTACCAACCATTAAACGGGTTGTTGAGGATGCAGTCCGAAAAGAGAAGCGAATGGGCGCTTCTTTGCTACGTTTACATTTTCATGATTGTTTCGTTAATGTGAGATTCTTTTTCTCCCACTTAGTGTTTTTCATTCATTTGTGTATTAAATATAAATTCTTTGATAATGGAGTCATTGACTTTGGTGGCTTGAGGTGTCCTTATTAATCATTGTATTTCTTGTAAACACAGGGTTGCGATGCTTCGATTCTTCTTGATCAAACTTCTGCTATTGATAGTGAAAAGACTTCTCGTGCTAATAACAATTCTGCTAGAGGGTTTGAGGTGATCGATAAAATTAAGTCCGAGGTTGATAAAGTTTGTGGACGTTCAGTTGTATCTTGTGCGGACATCTTGGCAGTGGCAGCTCGTGATTCCGTTGTTGCTGTACGTATTTACTCCCTTATTATCTTAACATAAGCTAAAACATTTTGTGAGTTTTTAATAAGTTAATCAACTTGAAATAAAGACGAGTCTGAGAGTCGGCATAAATTTTTTGATTTCCTCCACCAGTTATACAAGTGTATGCTGCTAATTTTAGGAAATATAATTAAGTTAATTGAACTGAAACATTATTACATGAACAGCTACATGGACCAAGTTGGGAAGTGAAACTAGGAAGAAGAGACTCCACTACAGCAAGTAGAACAGCCGCCGACAATAATATTCCAACTCCGTTGATGGACTTACCTGCCCTTATCAGCAACTTCAAAAACCATGGTTTGGATGAGGAAGATCTTGTTGCCCTCTCCGGTGGACACACACTTGGGTTTGCTCAGTGCTTCACCTTTAGGAATCGCATCTACAATGAGACTAACATCAATTCCACCTTTGCACGCCAACTCCAAGCCAATTGTCCACGTAGTGGAGGTGATTCCAATCTTGCTACTCTTGATCCGACTGCGGCTATTTTTGACTCCAAATATTTTAGCAACTTAGTGTCCAAGAAAGGGCTTTTACATTCTGATCAAGCACTCGTTAGTGGAGGAAAGACCGGTGGTTTTGTTAAGGAATATAGTAAAAACCTAAGGACTTTCTCGAAAGATTTTGCCAAGTCTATGATTAAGATGGGTGATATCAAGCCATTAACGGGGAAGCAAGGCCAAATTCGTGTCAACTGCAGGAAGGTGAATTAATTAGTGCTGATGATGCTGTTCCGATATCAAGTCTTTCAAAAATTTGGTTATTTTCAACTGTAAATGTAGTGTTTGCTAATTTGGAACCTTTTTCTTTTTGTCATTTCATTTATTAATAAAATTAAAGTCGGTTTTGAATGGAGACCCTTGAGAGTTTGGTAATTTAAATTCGGAAAAGGGTCTAATATACCCTTCAACTATTAAAAATGGTACACAAATATCCTCTTTCCATCTTTAGGTTCAAAAATACCCTTTCATTCATCTATTTGGCTCAAAAATACCCTTAATGTATTAGAAATGATTCAAAAATGTTCTTCTTCCTCTATTGGTTCAAAAATACCCCTCTATCCACCTGTTTGGATAAAAAATGCCCTTAACATTAAATTTAAGTCCAAAAATGTCTCCTCCTTTTAACAAATTCTGATGTGAAATATAATTTTATTTAAATTAAATACATGACATTATTTTTATTGGTCCACATGTAATTATACTCAAATTCATTCAAAATTTAATGGTCCTCTTTTCACTAATTTTTTTAGTTATATATAAAAATTTAAAAAGAATTAATTAATGTTTAAGTGCAAAATTAGAAAACAATTCCTTAAATAGGATAATTAGCAAAGGGCAAATACTCTCATAGTTAATGAGTATCTATGTGTGCTCAAATATTAGAAAACATATTTTAGGTAAAATTTTGAAGACTTTTAGTTCTTTTTAGGTTTTAAACTTTTTATATAAAAAAAAAAAAACTTGAAAGTAATTTAAGTCTTTATTTAATTTAGGTAAGAATATATAATATGTTACACTTCTATCCTTCTCCAACATGAAACCATAAAAGTAGTAATAATACAAAGAAAAATAGTAATGATATATATATATATATATATATATATATATAT
>NC_061120.1:150635032-150703727 GCF_002878395.1 Capsicum annuum | reverse complement strand
ACAATAGATAAAATCATTTAATCTTTTTCCTTATATATATTAAAATGTAATTAAAAAAAACTCCCCTACATGAAACCACAAAAAAATAATAATAATAATAACTTTTTTAAAAAAAAATATTCTCCCTTAGAAGACTTTACAATAGATAAAATCATTTAATCTTTTTTCTTTAATTTTTATTTTATTAAATAAATATGTAGAATGGAATTAAGAGTCCTAAAATATATAAATATGAAACCCGAAACATATAGGAAAATTAAGAGTCCTAAAGTATATGGAAGGAAATTAAGAGTTCTAAAATAGAAAAAATATATTTCTTGAAAAAATAAAAATTAACATAAATATTACTATATTGATGTACCATAAATTACTTGATAACTTGGTACCAACCAAAAGCTAAAAAAATAATAATTAAAAAAAAAAAAAAACCACCCCTGATGTAAAACCCACAAAAATTATATAATAATAAAAAGTAGTAATTAAAAAAATTCCAAAATAATATAATAATAAAATAAATTGTAACTAAAAAAAAGCCACCACTATGTGAAATCAAAAAAATAATATACTAATTAATGCATATCTATTCCACCAAAAAATATATAATATCATAATTAAAAATTTGTAATTACAAAAAAAAAAAAAATTACCCCTACGTGAAATAAAAAAAATAATATAATATAAAGGAGGAGACATTTTTTGACTTAAATTTAATGTTAAGGGCATTTTTTATCCAAATAGATGGATGAAGGGGTATTTTTGAACCAATAGAGGAAGAAGGGCATTTTTAAGCTATTTCTAATACATTAAGGGTATTTTTGAGCCAAATAGATGGATAGAAGGGTATTTTTGAGCCTAAAGGTGGAAGAAAGGTATTTGTGTACCATTTTCAATAGTTGAAGGGTATATTAGACCCTTTTCCAATTTAAATTTAATTTGTTTTTCCATGAACTTACAGCTTATTTTTTGTTTTAATTTGGCGTTCCCTATCTTCAGAGTTCTTTGACAATTATATTTTAAAATAAATCAATAGCATAAGCTATCAAAAAAAAAAACTCTATGCACAAATGAACGTTGTAACGCTCAATGGTAAAAATTTGGATTTTTTTTTTTTTAGTAAAACGCAGATACTTATGGTAACGCATCATTACAAGATAATAAGGTGGCATTGTCTGGAGTACGTGATATTATACATGCCCTACAAGTTAAGTAAGTTGTAGATAATAGTTTTCTGTGAATGGACCTGGAGGTTGCCTAACGTATTCCACCAACGTCATAAAAGCATTAAATTTGAGGATACAAATTTTCACGTGGAAAACATCCGGTTAACAATAGGTGTAAAAAATCATGGCCCACACCTTTGTCGGATTTACCTTAAAATGCACTAAAACAATGAGTTTCTAAGACAATCGATTACAAATTCTGTAACCTAAGCAATTATAAACTCTAATTCCTATAACTAAAAAACTAGAAATTATAAACTCTAGTTCCTAACAACTCACAAACCTCCAAAGGCTTGCGATCCCAAATTTCCAAGTTACCCAAATTGAAGACACTCTTATTCCAGTTTATAACACACAGGAAAACTACAAAATCAAAGTGATTACAACTCAAAGAACGATCCTAAAATAATTACTCTAAATTCTAGCCGGACTCTGCTATCTAAGAGTTCTTCACGCAGCACCTCAAGAATCAATCTCTGATTTTGCCTTTGGTTTGTATGAGTGCACAAACGACTTTGTAAAAGATCTTGGCTATTTATAGATTTTAATGCTTTCTTTTTTTAAGTCGGTATTCTTTTCTTTCAAAGGAATCTGATTCCTTTTGGAACTCAGTTGAGGAATCTCATGTTGGGTTCAAAATCGAGAGGGCGTCATGCGGAAGCTATTAGTTGCAAACTATTGAGACGATAAATAAGATGAAAACGAAAAACAATACTTAAAACATAATTTTATTAGGAAAAAATACATAAAGTAGCATACTTAAGTATTACATTTACAAAAAATAGCAACACTTTTATCAAATTACATTTTGTAGCATATGTATTTGTATGTATTTAAATTTTTGTAGCAACAATTTGCAAAAATACAAAATACATATCGATCATAAGGGCAGTAAAAATCATATGTATTTGTATTTTTGTAGCAAGAGTTTGCAAAAATACAAAATACAACTTGCTATATTTTGTAATTATGAAACTCATAATTAAGGGGATAAGTATGTTATTTCTGAATTTTGCCCTTTTTATTATATGATTTGGTCAATTGTCCTACATATAAAATCTAATATTAAAAATAATATTAAAAAGCATAAAACTAATGAGAGAGAAAATATCCCCCTAAATGAAACTCTTAAAAGACTACATTGTGGATGTTATTGTATTATGGTATGAGAAGGGGGTCTTCTATGTATAGATGTCCAAAACCCTTCCTCCAAGAAAGAGGTTAGCCAAATATGGAAAAGAATTATATTTTTTTTCTTTCAGGAAAAGTAAAAGTAATTATGGTAACTTTTATTTTCCTTCTAAGAAAAAGTAAAACTTAAATATAGTAAGAAAATCAGGACAAAAACCCTAACAAATCTCCCCTTGTTGGCTTGATTTTCATCACTTGATTCGTCTTCTCTTTATATCACGTGCATAAACTTCGTTCTTGATATAATCTTCATAACTGCTGCTTGTCATGGTTAAAAATAAGGTTTAAAATATCATAGTTAAAAATTGGTTTAAAAGTAATATTTTATTTTCATTTTTAAAGATGTAGCAGTAGGCGTGTTGAAAATATGGTTGAAACTTGTTCTCCACATGTAGTTCGACAAAAATCTTCATTATCATCCAAATTGTTGCAGCTTGATTTTGAAACCGCTTTGAACCTGTTTAATCTCGTCTCACCACACCATTGGATCATTGAACTGTAAGCTCTGATACCACTTGTTGGGTTCGAAATCGAGAGGGCGTCATGCAGAAGCTATTAATTGTAAACTATTAAGACGATAAATAAGATGACAACGAAAAACAATACTAAAAACACAATTTTATTATATGATTTGGCCAATTGGCCTACATATAAAATCTAGTTTTAAAAATAATATTAAAAAGCATAAGACTAATGAAAGAGAAAATCTCTCCCTAAACAAAACTCTTAAGAGACTACATTGTGGGTGTTATTGTATTATGGTATAAGAAGAGAGTCTTCTATTTATAGATGTCCAAAACCTTTCCTCCAAAAAAGAGGTTAGCCAAATCTGATAAAGAATTATATTTTTTTTCTTTCAGGAAAAGTAAAATTAATTATGGTAACTTTTATTTTCCTTCTAAGAAAAAATAAAACTTAAATATAGTAAGAAAATCAGGGCAAAAATTCTAACATCTCATTCCTTTGGGAACCCAATTGAGAAATTTCATTCCTTCCTAGACTTGAATTGCTCTATGTCATGAAAGTCAAACAAACAACTTTTCTTCACTGTAGGATACTTTAGTGTAGATGGACCATATTTGTTGACCTATTTCTTTCACCCGTTACACTATACTACAACTTTTGTCATCAATATGTTGTCATCTTCAAAATCATTACTCCATCATATTCTAACAAATTCACCCCTTTTGATGATGACAAACAATTTTCATTGTGCATTTCATATCTCCAGAACCTGAGATAAATCACCAAGTACAAATAGCAAGAAACACTTTGATGAATCAAGTTAGTTAAGAGTTATAAACACTTCACAATAAATCCTATATCTTCTCTCTTTTGTATTCACCGAAAAGGTTAAACATTTGATTATGAAAAAATATAACTTTAAATTAAATCATTCATGGCCACTAGGATGATTACAAAGATAAACAATTGTAAGATCAAGAACTCAAATAAAGTGTAAAAGAGCAACTAATGAAAGAAAAATTGGCAAAGAACATGCATTTCTTTGATGTACACGAAGCATGCACTACAAGATGCCAACAATTCCTGAGAATAAAGACAAATTAAGATATTTTGGTATTATAGTGCGAGGTATAATATATTTTAATTTTTAGATTGAAGAGAATAATGGAACATATGAAATGAATAAGTCAACCTTGTCTTTTATATTATGAATTAAAACTCTTCTCTTTCTAGACTGGAAAAATGACGCTTGGTAATATCTTCAATTTGACTTTTCATAAAAGTTTTTGTTCAAATACAGTCCTTCCCAAAATCTTCTTGATTTTAAATTTTAAATGGAAGGTCTAACTGAGCTTGGAAAGAGGTATTTGTATAAATCAGATGATAAGGATACTTGTTGAAGGATCTTTTAACAAGAAAGAGTTTTGTAAAAATTTGAAAGTGACTTGTTTAGATATTTGTAATATAGAACAAGTAAGCTCAAGTATTTCATCTTACATAGTATTTGCAACATAGTTTAAATAGATACTTGATAAACCAAAAATGTAAAGTCACCCATGCTAACTTTCCCTGCTTATACAACTTAATTTAATATACATCTAAGTTAATTATATCAAACAAACGGTCTTGGGACACACAACTAAATATTAAATTAACAAAAAAAAATTATTCAAAATAAAATTAATGCATACTCTATTATAGTCAGTGATTGAGGGTGAATTCATGCAATCTTAATCATCCTCAAGTCTAGCCTATTCTTTTCAAATTATTTCATACTCAATGCCTTAATAAAAATATTAGCAATTTATTCTTTGGTGGAGCAGAACATATTAGATATAGGACCTTTTTCCATATTATCTTTGTAAAAATAGTGTCTTATATCAATATGTTTGGTGCATTTGTGCTGGACTGAATTCTTGGAAATATTGGTAGCACTTGTGTTGTCCCAAAAGATGAGAATATATCCTACATCCATATAAAAGTCCAGTAGTTATTGTTTAATCCATAGCAGTTGGAAAAAATAAGATCCAACATCTTCATACCTAGCTCCAATAGTTGACAAAGCAATATAGTTTTACTTCTTAGTAAACTGGTAGAACAAACAAGTTCCAAAAAGGTATGTCATACCTGAGGTCTATCAACTAGAAAACCGACATAATCAACATCTTAGTACCCAACAAAGTAAAAATTGCTTCTTTTAGGTATTATAAAGCAAGGTCAGTAGTCCTCTTTAAACATCTCAAGATTCTCTTCAAAACCTAAAGATGAGATTTTGTAGGTATGACTTGAAATCTTGCATAAAGTCCAACACTGAAAACTATACTAGGTCTACTTACAGTAAGATACATTAGTGAGCCAATCATGTCTCTATAAAATTTCTTCTCACATATGGACCTATTTCATAAAGGTCTAATTTTGTTAAAGTTGCAATAAAGGTGTTGTTCACTTTAGCTTCATCCATCTTGGATCTCTGAAGTAACCCTTTTACCTACTTTTATTAATGGATCATAGTACTAGTTAGAGTCTGATTAATTTAAAGACCTAGAAAGAAATTGAGCACTCCCATCATACTCATCCCAAATTCTTCATTTATAAGTTGAGAAAATTTTTAATTGATCTATTCATTTATGAAATCAAAGATGATATCATCAACATATATCTGGACAGTTAGAAGATCCATCTCATTAATCTTAAAGAATAAGGTATTATCAATCTTACCTCTTTTGTTCCAAAATTCCAATAGGAAATTTTATAGCCTCTCATACCAATCTTAGCTCTTCATAGATGGAGCTAGATTCTTAGTTGTTTTACTTTCCTATTCAATTTTTCCCTTATTCAGTGTTTCCTTTATATGTTCACTCAATGGACTAGGTATACTAACTTATTCATGTGCATTGTCTTCTATTTCATCATCATACTAAGAAGTTGTAACAATTGATTCCATCATTACTAAATATATTTATAGTACAGATATACGAATCTCATTTGTCATATGTATTAGGATTAGGTATACAACCTATTCGTGTCCATTATCTCATATTTCATTATCAACATGAAAAGTGGTAATGACTGATTTTGTTGTTATTAAAAATATCTGTGATAAAGGTATACAAATTTTATTTGTCATATTTTTGAATCAATTATTTAGTATGAGAGTACATGTTATATGCACCAAGGTCATACAATACCCTTAGCATAAAGTTAAGATAAATTATCTTTGCCGATTTAGTTTTGATTTAAACTTCAAACAAGAACTAATCCTAGAATACAAGGAGTTAAGGGAACTAAGATATACTAAACTAAATATCTCCGAGTCTTCTTTCCAACACAACGAACTGCTCATTAACTTTCTTCATGAGTAAAAGGTTATGATCATTTTACTAAAACTTATCTATGCTGAAAAATCTGAGGTTGCTATAGCTGGCTCAGGTTGCTATAGTGACTGCATGTCTCTGTAGTGACGCTACAATATTTTATAACCTATTTTTGATGGGTTTCAGCCCCCAAACCCCAAAATTTCATTCCTAAGTCCTAGAGGAGTGATTTTCTCTTGCTATGGGTGGAAATTATTTGTTGAGGTAAGTTTCTTCTACATCTTCTTCATTTTTCAATCCTTTCACATCCTAGAAATATTATAACAACATTTAGTAGTGAAATTCTTATGAATTTGAACCTTAAGTTCATGATATTTTAGAGAAAACATGTGGGTTAGGTTAATATCACCTAGGAATTACTTTTAATTTTTTAATTAACAATCCCTATCATAAATTAGTGATTCTAAAATATAAAAATTGATAGTTGGGGAGCTTTAATTTAATAAAAGTTGAATCTTCGGCTAAAACAACTCCATTAATGAAGTTGGATTGCGCTTAAAGGAACTATTTAATGGTTAATTGACCCTTGAGTAATGTTGTACACCATAAATGAGGGTAGAATTAGTGGATTTGAATTTCAAGGCATTTGTTTAAAGAGTATTTTTTTAATTAATCTTATAACTATTATTATTAAATGATTCTACCTCTGGAAATGGAAAGAAGATATAATATCATTCATGACATAACTTACTTATTGTAATAACTTAGCATCCAGGTAGGTTATGGCTTATGAGTAGTAGACTGTGGTTAGTAATCATAGCTATAATGTAGATTTGATGAGGAAAATTATGCTTAGGCGTGCGGGGATGGAGTTTGAATTGATAAAATGTGGATTTGATGTTCAAAGGACCTAATTATATGTTCTTATGTTGATGTATAAATCCTTGATGGATGTTTGGTATTTGTATGACTTCATGTTGTATTTTAATTTGAATTATGTGAATATAGATGATAATGAGACTGTGTTAGCCTACAATCTAGTGATTTAGCCTAATTACCATTAAAATAAAGAACTTGGTTTTATGTGTATTGGAATACGGGATAATTTTGCTTAAGGTTAGTGATGAGAAATTACCATGGTAGGAGAAGGCAGTGATATCATTTACAAGACTAAAGTTAAGTTAGGCAAAGAGTTAGAAAATAAAAGGTATAAAATATTTTGACTAAACCTAGATTGTAAGTTAAATGATTAGCTAATGGAGTAGTTCTTGAATCTAGTAATGACTTAAATATATGAGTTGCTAGAAAATAGTAGAAATCTCCCATCTCGATATAAATAAAGGAGGGTTGAATTAGTGAATGAACTTATGAATTTTGAGCTCGAGTTTAGACTCTTTTGGGCTGAATGTGCTCTCCAAAAATAAGTATTTGGATTTAATGAATATGGATTGATACTTTTTGCTTGAATAATCCATGGTTAGTCTTAGGACATTCTGTAATTGATGAAACCAGTGATTTATATCGACTTGGGATTTAGTGTTTTAAAGAATGATTGTTGTTTACCTGAAATAATTAACTCAAGTTGATCAAGTATTTGTGTGATTTGCATTTTGTTGCAAGGAATACTTAAGGAAGGTAATTGTTAAATGATATTCTAAGTGAAATAACATTCAATGAATTTGTATGTAAAGCTTATGGTTGTTACAAGGGTTGGTTATTATCATTATTTATCTGTGATTGTTGTGATATTCTACAGATTAATTGTGGAATGTATTATTATTTGGACATCTTCACGAGATTAGTTTATATGATTCGTTACTAGGCTTAGGTAGCACGCTAGTACAGTACATGAATAAGAGATCATCCCATGCAGGTCAGGGCTAGTGGGCAACTATAAGAACCTTAGCATGCATGTACAAGGTATGTATAAGTGTGGCATTTCCTTGAGTGAAAGGGGTATATAATTATTGATATTGTTACTATTTATATTGGTTCCATGAGTGGACCAAGTTACATTATGGTTGTTGTTTTGGTTCTTTGAGTGAATCGGATTATGAGATTGCTAGGTATATTTGAGATTATGTGTGGTCTGATTACTTGCCATATATTTTGGGATTCTTATTATTAGAGTTGTGATTTGTTGACTTGGATATGGTTAACAGACATGATTTATTGGCTTGGATATTGTTGGAGTCATGGTTTTTTACTTGGATATGGTTATAATCATGGTTTGATGACTTGGATATTGTTGGAGTCAAATTTGTTGACTTAGTCATGATTTGATTTTGACTTATTGTCTTCGACTTGTATTTGAATAAGGTTTTAGAGTTATTTGAAAAGTCTAAGTGTCATAAACTTGAGGTGTTTGTCACAGAATGTGTTCATAGTTGTATTTTGTTACAAGCTAATAAATGATCAATGGGAATAAAAATGGAAACACTCTTAGTTAAAGCAAAGAATATAGGTAGCACAAGCAGATGAAGGTGTTACAAATTAAATTGTTGTATAAGTTCTCATGTTCTTTTTATGTGATTTTTACATTGTGCTTACGTGATATAACCTTGGTAGGCTGATAATATCTATTAGTACGTGTCATTTGTATTGATACTACTCTTGTTAAACCCTTTTTTGGGTAAATCTTTTAGAGGATTCAGTGTTGGTTTCATGATTATTGTGGATAGTGATCGTTCATCATCTTCTACTTATATTAGATATGGTAGAAATTGTGTCTAGTCAAGAAAGGTTACAATGCTTAACAAAAATTCACACTTGGAAAATTTTGCATACAATCTCTAGTCCTTAAGAGCCAGCAACACAATTCGAAGATAATTGGCATAATCTTCCTCACTCCTAGAGTACACTAAGATATCATCAATAAAATCTATAACAAACAACTCTAGAAACTGCCTAAGTACCCAATTCATAAGATCCATAAAAGCAGTCTGGGAATCAGTCAACCCAAATGACATAACCAAAAACTCATAATGGCCATATCGAGTTTGAAAAATAGTCTTGGGAATATCAACCTCCCTAATTTTTAACTAGTGATAACTCGAACGTAGATCAATCTTAGAGAAATACTTAGCACCTTGACGCTGGTCAAAAAGATCATTAATCCTAGGAAGTGGGTACTTATTCTTCACTATAACCTTATTCAACAGACGATGGTCTATACACATTCAAAGAGACCCATCCTTCTTCTGGATGAAAAGTACAGGAGCAACCTATAGAGAAACACTAGAACAAATAAAAATTTATCAAGAAGATCTTTCACCTACTCCTTAGCTCCTTTAGTTCAGCTGGAGCCATTCCATAGGGAGGAATGAAAATAGAAAGGGTACCTGATAGAAGATCAATCCCAAAATCTATCTCCCTATTGAGAGGATTTCCAGAAAGATCATCAAGAAAAACTTCAGGAAGTTTATTAACCACATAGACATATTGCAAAGAGGGACTCTCAAAATTATAATCGCTAACCTAAACTAGATGATACTGACACCCTTTGGAAATTATTTGCTGAGCTCTAAGATAAGAAATAAACCTCCCTTTAGGTACTAAGGAACTTTCCTCCCATTTAACCATTGGTTCATTAGAAAAGTGGAAATAGACCTTTAGGGTCCTACAATCCAGAGTAGCATAGCACGAATAAAGCCAATACATCTCCAGAATTACATCAAAGTTCACCATATTAAGTTTTATCAAATCTACCAATGTCTCCTATGAAGGATGGACACCACACAATCCCTATAAATTTTCTAACAAATATAGCATCACCCACTAGAGTAGAAATAGAAAATAGGTCAGAAATATTTTTAGGACCAAAACCAAAGTGTACAGCCACGTAAGGGGTCACATAAGATAGGTTAGAACTCGAATTATGTAAATAGCAAACATCATAAGAAAAGAGTTGTAACATATCGGTAACAACATCTGGGGATACCTCGATTGTTGACTAGTAGCAAATGCATAGAGACGATTTCGGCCACTACGGGTACTAAAAGTTCTGCCCTTTGTAGCAAGAGCCAAAAAAATGCTGACCAAGACTTTATTAGCTCCAGTGGAAACCCTTGCCAAAGGACAATCTCATTGCATATAACCAAGCTGACCATAATTATAGCATCAATTTCTCCCTTCCTCACAATATCCATAGTGAAGTTTTCTACAAAATCAACATAGAGGGTAAGGTGGGGTTGACTAAGCTTCACTAACCTGAGACTGGGCACCTTGTGCCTTAGGGCCACTTCTAGCCTAAAAACGATGATCACTTGAAGGATTAGGATAAGGAGCACTTTCCATTGAATAAGAATTTCCCCAATTCATCTTCTTAGTCCACTGCCTACCATCTCTCCCACTATTCTGCTGACCTGCACCCTACTCTAAATATCTAAATTTCTTACTTCGCCTTTCTCCTATATCTACCTGCTTCTTCTTTTTATCCTCTACCTGCTGCATATAAACCACCAGCCTAGATATGTCCATGCCGTTATTCAACATAGGATCTTTACATTCTATCACCAAATGGTGAGACCAGCTAGAAGCAAACTTCCTCATTCTGGACCTTATATTAGATACCAATTCTGGCACATAATGGACCAACTGCTAAAATTTAATAGCATATTCCTTAACACTCATCTTACTTTGCTTTAAGTTCACAAACTTTTCTGCCTTAGCTTTCTTAACTCCTGAAGAAAGAAGTGATTAAGAAAAGCACCTAAAAATTTATCCCAATTTATCAGCTCAGCATCATCACCCCTCATTCCTTTTTAATCCTCATTCCACTTGTAATCCATATCCTTTAAATAGTAGGCAGCAAGCTCTATACCTTCTGAATCAGTAGCATGTATAACCCTAAAGATCTTCTCCACCTCATCAATAAACCACTGAGGATCCTCCTCAACCTTATAGCCTGTAAAGGTTTGGGGATTCAACCTTATAAACTAGCCAACTTGAGTGGCCTCAGATGGATTAGTAATAGAACCAACATAATTAGGTCAATGAGACTGAGATGCTACCAGTTGAGGAAGTATATGAATAGACTGATGAAATTTCTCATTAGAGATATCTTTCTGAGGTGACTGAGCATAAGTATCACCAGCCCAAAAACATGAGGAGGACTAGTAGGGATCAGTGAAACCCCATGTGGAGCGGTACAATTAGGAGCAGGGACCCTAGACTGGATTTGCACTCCATAAGCAAGGTGAGTCCCCTCAATATTTCCTCAGGTAGGACAGAATTTCTACGACTGTAGGATCATCGGGAAAGCATGATCAAAACACGAGTAAGCCAGGAGTTAGAGAAGTTTCATAGCAACTAGACTCTATAGCTCGAAATAGAATACAAGAAATGGAAAATTTCCTAATTACCTCGTAGCCTCCCCCTTATAACTATACATACCCATAAAAGGAACTTTACTTGACACAACTTTGTGGCACCCAATGACCCCCTGAACCATGCTTTGATACTAAGCTTGTCACTGCTCGAACCCTGGCCTGACCATGATGGGAAATATCAAGCCCACCTTAGGTCGAAGATAACCCTCTTAGCCTTACCTAAAAATCATATAAATATATATAATAGAAGCCAACCAAACCCATTATAGATAAATAATAGCAAAATAAAATGTAAAGAGTCAAATAAGACATCTAAAACATCCCCCACACTAGCCACGAACGCCTCTAAAATGGAATATACCAACTAAGTAAGGATATGCCCCCGACTTTGACCAAAAAGAGTCCAAAATAAAATACTAGAAAACTAAGAAACTAATGAAATGACACAACTTTTCGAAAGATAGAGGCTCACCACTTCACAGCAGATCCATAGGAATACCGAATCATCTAACGTTGCACATAAGCAACAAAAAATTCCTCTGAACCTTCAAAATGAAATGATGTAGCATTCGAGGATGGTCAGTAGGGCGAGCACTGGCATGTAATTTAGGGGGATAGGGATAACATAATGCAATTACAAAAATCCAATCATAAACCATATGCAACACATTTATATACATATATAGAATGTTGGGATAGAAACAAGGGTCATGAAGATGAGATTTTAAAGATTAACCTGAACAATGTATCTCGCTCCATCCTAAAGGCACACATGGACTATATGGGTCCAACTCCCCCTGCTGGAAGGGCCCTAGTGTGTATTAGTTGCACGAACTGAGGAAAAACAAAGGAAAGGATAAAGACAGTATGGCTATATCCCTCCCAATATATATATAATGTATGCACCAAGAACACAGTCACATGGACCCCCAACACCGATAAACTTGATTTACAATGTTGAACCCCACCTACATATCGTAGTGAATTACATAATTCTCTTTAAGCCCAAATTAAAATAGTTTCACATAAACCAACCAGTAATCCATGAGTCTTTCATTAAGGCATTTACCAACTTGGTATTATCATACCAGTATGCTTGCAAGCTAATTCAGTTATGCAAAACCAGTTCATACAATCAAACTGACTCTTAAGTTCCATTTAAAATTTAAGCCATGGCTACCAAGGCCATCCAAATCTATTTATATCCATTTATACTTTAATGCAATGCAATAGTTTCAAAAACAAGTTAAAACATGTAAATATTCATATTCCAAATCAAGTTTACAAGGTGGGTTGAGTTTAATGCCATTCCAAGCCAAAAAAATCACAAATTTGGAGAAACCATGTCCCCCATTTCATCCATTAAAATAATGTACCAATTCAGTCCCCAAAACTATAAATTAAAGCATGAATCATCAATTTAAAACATAGGAAAAGTAATTCAAGTAATTCCTAACAAAAGCCCTCAACTCAATTTCAAGTCCACAATTTAAATTACATGAATATCCAATCAATTTATGCCATAATGAAAAATTCAAGTTAAGGAAAGAGAAACATGCATGAAATATACAAGAAATTGAAAACAATTCAAAGTTTAGAGCCCGGATTAGTGATTTCTTGAAAAACTCTTGAGCTTTCTTGGGTTTAGAGTTTAAGAGAAAAAGAAGGGTGTTTCATCTTTGATAACTGAACAAAAGGCCAACTGGGTGTTTAAAAGTCGTATATGGAGTAAAAAAACAAAAGCCCCTCACTCCAAGTTAAAAAAATAAAATTAGATGAATTTAACATAGCAGCATGGCACACCGCTATTGCGGAGGGTAACCTACATGCCACACCTTTATTATCGAGGATATCCTCTGTGGCACGCCACTATCGCAGAGGCTTACTGTCTCAAGATTCTAAAATAACTCTGAACCCCTTCCAAAAATTCTAAAACTTGTCCAAAATACCTTTTTAACATCCCTAATCATAATTCAAGTCAAAAATTAACATTATGCACGCGAGAGGATCAAAAATAAAATTATTAAAATTTTACGGGGTCTCAGACCCACATTATTTCAAATCTAAAAGTTATGGTTTTGCTTATAGTGTTATTTTTTGTCACATCTAAAGCAAATAGAAGAGGATAATTATCTGAGAGTGTATGGTTTAAATGGAGTACTTGGGAGTCCGAATATTTTAGCAGGCAATCATTATTGGCAAAGAATCGATTCTTCAAGAATCAATTTACTTTTATTTTTTAAACCATTTATTTAGCCACATGTATCTAGTTTTCTTGCATTCTAAATCAATCATTTCACAATAGTTTATAACTATCAGAAAATCATATGTATGGGTTTGACTTCTTATTGGTCTGCCACTTTTTATACCCAACTACACATAACTTCATTAAAGTCCCCTACCATGAGCCAGAGCCCATGGGAGGCATCTTTAATAGTTCAAAGGTTTTTCATAATATTATGGTTGTTCCTACAAGTGCTAGCATAGATACATGTTAGCAACTAAGATTGATTACTAAAAATTACCTTCACCATATCATGAATTTTTAAATCAGTCGTAGCAATGCCGTCCAACTCCAGGATTCCATCATCCCAAAGGTATGCACTGCCTCTTGAATTTTCAATTGTTGCCACCTTTATCATCCTAGAAAAAAGAAGTATATCCAACAAAGTTTGCTCTTACATCGTTATTTCAAGTAGAACAACCAAAGGTGGCTTATTCTAGTCTACTATTTCTCGAAGGTTTCTCTTAAACTCGAGACCATTATAACATCTATAGTTCTATATTATTATGTTTGTAGATCAATTGATGGTTGGTGGTAGGAATTATGTGGTAGTTTCCTCTCCACAGTTAGGGAGCTTAGCTCCCTCATTATTGGGTTCATCACCACCATAAAGTTCTCGATTATCAAAGTGGCTAAAATTCTTATACCTAGAGATATTTTCAATAGATTTGGTGAAAACATAAGGATAGATGACATTTTTATGAACATCTCTTCGAATAGTATATCTCTTACTTATTTTAAAATCGGTACTTTTGTCCTTGTTTCTCTCATTAAGTCTATTGCTTGCTCTATTTCTTACACATTCATATTTTTCTAAAAAATTTAGTACTACTTGGAGAGGGTAGGGAATATGTGCTATACATATACCTGTAAGATCAACGCAATGTTGTTTGAGGTAAGCTTATTTGAGTTTTTCCCTAATGGTGCATGTACTCTAAAAAGGTAGTAACAGAGGGGTTCCATAAACTTAGTGTAGGGATCCCACTAATTCATCAGCTGCTTCATTTGAAGGTAGTGCATTTGGTAGCCAAGTTGGTTTACTTGGTTCCCATTCACCACTAGTACAAAGGATTTTAGATCAGTATTCAAAAACTTGGGGATGGAATAAGGGCATTTATGGCATCACATAGTTGGGCGGTGGAAGATTTGTTGCTAATCAGAGATGGTCGTAGTAATTCTCCATAGTTTCTCAGGGGATTGCCATTCCCACTTTTGATAAATAAGCTAAATTTTGGATCACTACAAATACTTCTCTCCCATTCAGTATCACACTTAGGGTTAAGGCATGACGTTGCATCATTGGCTCATCCATGAGATGGGATTGTGATGCTATGGTGATGGGATGCCATAAACCATATGGTTTTCTAGAAGTCATGGGATTATTAGCAATGAAGGATGAGGGTTGATGTCTAGGTTGACTATATTTTAGTGGTGGTTGGCTTGGTTGTTGTTTTATAGTTGTAGTTCATAGAGGGGAATTGATTCATGTTGAAGCGTCTCTGTTAGGTTTAGGGGTGAGCGGTCGGTCGGTTCGGTCTGATTGTTTAATATCGGTTTGGTTTATCGTTTTTTGGATTGACAAAAATGACAACCATAACCAAACTGAAATAAAATCGGTTTGGTTCGGTTTCTACAAATTCAGTTCGATTATTTCGGATTTTTATTTCGATTTGAAATATTAAAGTAGAAAGCCTCTCTTTTTCATAACTGAGCATTTAAAATTGATGGTTTTTTTAAGAAAAATGATTTTTTTCAAATCTATTTTTCATTCCCAAATATAAATAACGATAAGTAACTCAATGAAATGAAACAATGTCATCAAGTTCTTTATGGTAACAAGCAATGTCATCGTTGGGACTAACATACGAAGTTTCTTCGATGATGCAGTACTCGTTTCCATTCCAAATGTAAAATAAAGAAAATGCAATAAACTACCATGTTAAGCAGAAAATGCCATAAACTCACCTGAATGCTCCTCTTTAGACACAAACACGAAACACCAAATTCGTGGGTCGCGGGTTGCGGTTGCGGGTCGTAGGTCACAGTGTCATTGTAAAGAAAGGGAGTAGATCGGCGGTCTTTCGTCTATTTCGCCGAATCGCCCGTGGTGTAAATCAAAAATGTCGCCTTGGATTTATTGTTTACTGTTCGTGAGTGTTGAGACTTGAGTGTGAATGGTAATATGTTTACTGTTTAGGGATTTAGGTTGGAATTAGGGTTACTAAAATGTATACATAATTAATATAATATATGGATAATATATATTATTTTATATATATAATAAATTAATAATATATATATATATTATAATATTATTTATATAATTTCGATTTTTGGTTTAATCAAATTTTTTTTAAGAAAACCGAAAACCGAACCGTTTAACCGAAATTTAAAAATTGAAAATCAAAATCAATTCAAAAAATCGAAAAACTGAAACCAAAATTAAATTTTGGTTCGATTTTTCGGTATTTATGCCATCCCTAGTTAGGATGACAGGAATACCTTACATTGTCTATAATTAGTAAGTCAATGGAAATAGAATCTATAGGAATATAGCGAATATTCAAAGAAATGTTAATGATTTTATTAGTGAGGCTCACTAAAGTACATGGAATGTCTAAAAAGGTGGAATATTTGGATATGTTATCCACATTATATTGTTTATACTTATAGTATTTAAAAAAAATTGAAGCTTTTGAAAGATTAGTGTCAAAAATTATGTCACCATTTAAAGATTTGAGATTATCTTAGAGTTAAGGGGAAGGGATTTGATGTATGTGGAGGGAGAGCATCCATATCAGCGGGGAGCATCCATATCAGCCATTTTAAATACCGGTGGGAACATATTTCCTAGAGTTAGGATATTATGGTCATTTATGAAAGGGTTACTATTAAGAGTAGTGTTTGTCATTATCCTGCGTGAGTTGGCAGCTATAGTGGACTGTGATGTGAGAGATCAAGGTAGTGTCTAGGTTAGAGTTTATGTTAGAATTAACCATTGTAGCGATAGAATTGTGGTTAGATTGTAACATAGTGTGATTTAGTTTAGAGTTTGAATTAGGATTATAGTTAGGTTTAACACCATGGTTAAGATTTTTATTAATATGTGAACCATGGTTAGAAGTTGGTTTTAAGGTTGAACCTTGGTTAGTGATGTGAGTATTAAGGTCATCATCTTCCATGGATGAGCTTTCCTTCGTGCGATTAACGGATACGTTTTTTGTGTTTTGAAAAATGTTAGGCATGGAGTCAACTACTTTTAATTTGTCAAAACTATTGTTCGTATTTAAATTAGTAGTAGAATTGTTTTATAGTTATAGACCTTTGATTCAAGAAATTTACCTATTGAGGCACGAAAAATAATAACACCAATACCTGAATTTTGATCGTGGTTAAGCAGGCTTGGTCTGCTTTGTTTTGATTGGTTCCTCCCCTTTGTGAATTTTACTATTTGCCATTATTCCTCTATAAATGTCAATACCCGCGTCTTTGATTGATTGTTATGTACATAGTTGGTGGATGTGTTTCTTGTTCTGCAATGGGCTTCTTTGTTGTGTGCTTGGTTGCCTTTGGACAAAATCAACTAGTATGACCAATATATCCATAAACGATGCATAGTATATTAGTTCCTTCATACACTTTCTTTTGGTGGTGCGGTCATAAGAATATGTGCTTTTTGACGACAACAATCATAGGTGTCTCAACACAAATTCTAGAATATCTACCTCTTGATGTTGCAGAAGTGCATACATCTGTTTTGACAAATCTACCAAGTTTTCTCCCCACTTTTGCTTGTATTAAATAGCCGTAGAATTATGTAAGATGGTATGAGAGTCTAATCCATATTGTTGTAGTGGTTTATTTCACTGTTGATGCAACAAAGTTTCGCTGTCATTTCTTGACTGATGAAAAGAACCCATTTATGAAGCATGGGACAATTTGTAGAGCTTTTACCATATTTTTCTCCTTCAGAAATTTGACAATGAAATAGTCAGATCCCAGATCTATAAGTATGATTTCCTCTGTTACTCTCCATCGATTACTTAATCATTTTGTTAGGTATTGATGGCTCATTGAAAACCTCTATGGAGAATCAATAACCTAATAAAGATCAAAGAGATCAAGAAGATGACTAAAAGTCATAGCTTTAACATCACTTGTTTTAGAGAAGCAAATAGGTTTAACTTAGTTAACAGACTAGCAACTTTAAGCTCAGATAGTTGTTAGAATCAAAGATCTTCAAACATGTTCTTTGACAACCTTACCCACACTAAGGGTCTAGTAGCTCTATATGGACAAATGAAACTTTTCTACTTCCAGAAAAAAGATCACAAAGTCTCTGTGAAGAAGATTATAGAATAACAGTGTAAAAAGAGAAACGAATAGAAAGAATATCTCTGAACAATTTAAAATAGGTTAAATTTATGCCCTCACCATTACACTTTAGGCTAAAAAAATATTGTTCAACAGACTTAATGGATTAAAATACTCGTTCTTTTAACAGTTATTACAAATGAAGAAAAAATGGACCAAGTTTTCCCTTTAACGACTACAGGGGCACCATAATTTTCTGAGATAAAGATATAAAATTTTATACCACCAAAACTTGGCGACCAAAATTTTTAAACTTATTTTTCAAAATTTAGTTGTTTTTTGCATTTTTTTTTTTTTTTGAAAAAAAGAAACAAAATGGGGCAGATAGGCAGCTAAGGTTTCTCTAGAAAGAAATTTTAAAAAAAGTAGTAATTAGGATTTGATCTCAGGCAAATGCACCTTTCAATAAGCTCTTAACCAATGCACCTTTCAATGTCTTTTTTACCATGGGTATTTTTAGATAATATTACATTTATTTTAAGAATTATACATATATTACATTGAGTTTAGTTGGATGACCAAGTGTTCATGTGTCTTATTTTTTAAATTAATTTTGTCTTTCGTTTGATATATCAGATAAGGAAAATAATATGAACTATTAACTAATTTTGAGACTATGTATCCCTTATTTTTACTAAAAAGGTGGAGTTGCTATCTCATATGGAGGATGAGATAAAATAATCACATAAAATGTCCCTACTCATATCCCTACTTATCTCATCTGATGTATTCAAGCAACCCCTCGAAATTCAGGAAAAATACTATTAATTTTAAGTATTTAAGTAAAAAATTATTTTGAAGATCATAGGATTAATTTAACTATTCTAAATGAAAAGTTTTATGCAATACAAATTTTATAAAATAAAAAGTTTCATTACCGATATTAATTTTTCAAGTCAATCTTTAGTCAATTGTTTCTTTTCAAAACTATTATATTGGCCCTCGACTGAAATGTGGGATAAGTCCAGTTAAAATAAGTGATAAATCGTATCCAAGCATAATTAAAATTACTTTTTTTTATGATATAATTCTTATAGTTAGTAAGAAATGGTTCATGATATCATATCAGAAATAATAACTCATACCTGTATACATGAAACTAGAAGAAGAAGCTGAAGAAAAGGTATGTTTTATCAAAAAGGAAGTGTTTAAATGACCTAGTTCATAATTGTCTTAGTATATTTCTCACATTCAACCCCAGGCCCCGCCCCATAAAAGAAAAACTAAGGGTGTGTTTGGTATGATGGAAAATATTTTTCATAGAAAATGTTCTCTTGGAAATATTTTTCAGGAAAATAAGTTGGTTTTCTACTTATTTTCTCATGTTTGGTTGATGAGTGAAAAATATTTTCTGAAAAATATTTTATGGTGTTTGATTGGTGGGTAGAGACTATTTTTTAGAAAAATATTTTCTAGTGTTTGATTGGTGAATGAAAAAATATTTTTTTTAGAAAATACTACAAACTGTTAAATAGTATATCTGTGTCTCTAGCAACTCTACAATTTGTAAGAACTAATTTAAGCATAACAAATAATATCAATATCGAATACTAAAATATTACAATCACTAAATTTAAGAAACTATTAATTAACAAATATAGGAGACACTTTTCAATATTTTGTCAGGACAACCTCAAGATACTACAATCAATAGAAATATAACGGAACAACAAGCTTATTCAACCGCGTGAAACAAGTTACATCGTCGACAAAATGAAATATGCAATTAGCAAAAGTAACATAGGTAAATCTTCTTCTATGCATATGAAAATAACAATACATTCAACGAATATTGAAAATGGAAAAAATTCGGGGTTCACTGTTTTTTTATTTCAAGCAGTGAAAAATTGAATCAAAACACAGTGAAAAATATTTTCGAGTAATGTAAATTTTTGAGAAATGTGAATTTTTTGAGTTATGTGAATATGAGTGTTGTTGGGGTGAGGAAGAGGGATGCGGGTGGGGTCATAAGTTACATTTGTCATTTTCTGGAAAATGACTTCCCTTGGCCCATGAGGGAAGTCATTTTCCCTCAAATTGAGGAAAATGAGTTGTTATGGAAAATGTTTTCCAAATATTTTATTGCAATCAAACAAGGGAAAATAGGAAAACATTTTTCAGAAAATATTTTTCATCATACCAAACACACCCTAAAAGAACAAAGGCAAGCATTGTCCCATTTTGAATTGTGAAAGGGTAAAATCTGACTTCTTTCCCTTTATTTTGGAACAATGTTTAGAAAGAGGAATATTTTTGGTCTATTTAAATAATTTGAAGGGTATTTTCAAGCCAAAAATCTAATAGAGAGGATATTTTTGACCAAAAACATAAGAAGAGATAAATTTTATCTATTTTAAATAGTTAAGGGTACTTTTTGCCATTTTTCCTAGTAAACATACAACTCTTGATAAGAGAAGTTATTCGGACAGTAAACGCACCCTCCATCTTCAACCCTAACATTATGGTTCACCGTTCAAGTTAAGGGTGTCAAGTGGGTCGGGCCGGGTGTAACTAATCCGGCCCGGTTTGACCCGTCCCGGTTTGACCCCGCCCGGTAAGCCCTAGGGCTTCAGGATTTAAAGTCCCGGGCCGGTTATTTTTTTAAAATGGGCCCGGCTAACCCGGCCCAATCCAGGCCCACCGGTTAACCGGCCCGGCCCGGCCCGGATACCTTTTTTTTTTTAAAAAAAAAAAAAGGATTTTGGGCCAAACTAGCCGTTGGCCCAACGGCTATATAGTCGTTTTTGGGTCCAAACGGCTAGTTTGGGCCCGTTTATTAAAAAAAAAAAACTTTAAAAAATATTTTTTAATCCCAAAAAAAATTCTATAAATACCCTACAACTTCAAATCATTTTTCACACAATTTTTCACTCTCTCAAATCTCAATTCTCAATTCTCAAATATTCAATATATTTAATTTCTTAAAGTGTTCACTTTAATTTTTTAATTTTTCGTTTACAAAGTACGAGCGGAAGTTTCTAAAGTCGCAACCTTCGGATACTTCCAAAATTTGGTATTGTCGTTCCATCTCTTACGTTTAATTTTTATTTATTGTATTAATTGTTTTATATTTAATTTTATTATATTTGTGTATTTTGAATATTTTTAGTTTAATTTAATTTATATTATGGATAAATTAAGAAACCTCGCTACTAAAGGTGTTAAAATTTTTTGTCCTGGAAGCGGTAGTAGTAGTAAAAAGCGAGTTACTAGCGGTAGAGGTAGTTCAAGTAGTAGATATACCCGTGTGCCTTCGCCTCCGGTACCGCTTGGTACACCTTTTGAGGAAGAAATAGGTGTAGGTGCTCACGATATGGATTATGTAGAAGCTCAAAAAAATTACGGTATAGAAGAAGAAAATGAAGTAGATGCGGTTAATTTAGACGAAGATAATGAAAATATTGCTGAGACACCCGCAGTAGGAGATGCTAACGTTAGATCTGAATCGGTTAATCTCCCTCCCCATCCTCCCAGTGCCCCAAGACCTCCTAAAAGAACTAGTGTTGCATAGCAGTTGTTTGAACGTATATCAGATATTGAGGTGCAATGCAATATTTGTCAACAAATATATATGCAGGTGGTATAGGTACGTTAATGAGATATATAGCTGAAGATCACAAAAGAGAGTTAAATATTGCACAAGGTGGTGGGGATGTTGGTGGGCCAACGCAAACTAGAATGGACCCAGCAATCGGTCACGTAGCGAAGAAGTATAATAAATTGAGGGACCGGAAATAAATAGCTAAAATGGTAGCTGTGGGTTGTTTGCCTTTTAGTTTTCCTTCTTCTGATGCCTTTATTCGTTATATACAAGCAATTTATAATTCTATGTTTAACGGTATTCCTAGAACTACTTGGCGGTTTGATATTTTTAGACTCCATTCACAATATTGTTTTTATTTATCAACATTGTTAAAAAATATTCAATGTAGATTGTCCCTAACTTCTGATCTTAGTCGTGCTGTAAATAAAAATGATTATTTAACCGTTACTTGTCATTGATGGATAGTAATTTCGTGATGCAAAAACGTATTCTTGCTTTTTTATATGATAAGATCGTAAACATACTGGACAATTTATTGCTGATTCTATTGTTAAAATTGCTGGATATTATGGTATCGAAAATAAAATTTTATGTATTGCTTTTGATAATGTTTCTAACAACAAGACTGCTATAGTAAAATAAAATCTATGCTATCTCCGCCCTTGCCTAAAATTTTTCATATTAAGTGTGCATGTCATATATATAATTTAATTGTAAAAGATGGTCTTGAGTTTTTTGAGCTTTATATTGAAAAAATTCGTCTTGCCGTTGGTTTTATTCAAGGAAATAATCGTAAATCGAGAATTAGAGAATTTAAAGTTAAATGTCAAGAAAATGGACTTACACCGATTTTGATGCCTGAGGAAATTGATACTAGATGGAATTCTATGTATGAATTTTTAAAATTTGTTATAAATATAGAATTCCTACTACACTAGCTTTTAACCAACATTGCGGTTCATTTGCTGATTCTGCTGATTGCATGTTACATAATTCTGATTGGGTTGTAATTAATGATCTTGTTAAGTTTTTAAAAAAATTTTATGTAGCTACGGTTGAATTTTTCGGTGCTTATTATCCTACTGTTTGTAATATTTTGGCATATATAGCTGATATTTCTGGCTTGCTCAAAGAATATAAAAAGAAAGAAGGTTATAAAGAAGTTGTTGGCGCCATGTTTACGAAATTTAAAAAATACTTTTTTCCGATTCCCCCTATTTACTTGGTTGGTGCTATGCTAAATCCGTGCATGAAATATAATAATATGTGCCACTTTAGTACTCTTATTTATACTAACTTAGAAATAAATACTAACCATGATTCTGAACAAGTACAACCTGATTTGTGGACGGCTACGGCCGATGCAAAGGATTACATAGAAAAATTATATAATCACTATGCTGAATTATTTGATTTAGCCGTACCTACAAATATCACTCCAACTTTCGGTCCTCATCCTCTCGAGGAGCCATCATCTTCTAAAAGGCCGGCACATAGTGGTTTTTCTAATTCGTTTTATGATTTAAATTGTTGGAACAGTGTTGATGAGAGAACTTACATATCAACTTATCGGGAAGAGCTGAAATATTATCTTCGGACGGCACCAGAGAATTGCAGACGACGGATCAATACGTTGGATTGGTGGAGGAGTAATGAAACACAATATCCTGTGCTTTCAAGATTAGCTAGAGATATCTTGAATGTTCCAATGTCAACCATTGCATCAGAGAGCACCTTTAGTCAGGGACGACATCAGCTTGGAGACAACCGACACTCATTGGGAAGCAATGCAATGGATGTCTTAGTTTGCCTCAGAGATTGGATTAGAGCGGAAAGAAGAAACCAAGGAATGGAACCGGAGCCGAGCGACGAGCTGAAACTTGAAGAAATTATGACTTCACGGGAGAACTCAGCAGAATCAAGTCTAATGCATGGTTTTGCCCCCGTTGACTTCGACTATACTATGCAAGTTCCCGTTAATATTGACATTAATGAGTTGGAAAAAATGATGCATAACTTGTAGATTTTTCATTCATGTAAATTATAAATTTTGGATCATTTTGCAATCAATAAAATTTCCCAAATTCATTCACTCCTTAGTCCTTGCTTTTTATATTTTTTCATTTAACGATTTAAAATTTTAAATTGAATTTCTAGTTTTCTAATTTAAATTAAAAACTTAATTCTAATATATTATTAATTTACTACCAAATATTATTAATTTATTATATTAAGTAGCATATCTTTTGTATATTTATGCATATATCTTCTATAGAAGTGTATATTTAACGTACACATGTGTATAGGTTTTACAAATTAGTATATAAGTATATCTATATATATTGTAATGTATATATAATGTAGTATATTTTATAACTAGTAGTATATATACATTGAATGGTGCGTATACACGTGTATATATCTTCTATAGAAGTGTATATTTAACGTATACATGTGTATATGTTTTATAAATTGGATTTCTTCTATAGAAGTGTATATTTAATGTATAAATGTGTATATATTTTATAAATTAGTATATAAGTATATCTATATATATTGTAATGTATATATAATGTAGTATATTTTATAAGTAGTAGTATACATACATTGAATGGTGCGTATACACATGTATATCTCTTCTATTGAAGTGTATATTTAACATATACATGTGTATATGTTTTATAAATTAGTATATAAGTATATCTATATATATTGTAATGTATATATATTGTAGTATATTTTATAAGTAGTAGTTAGTAGTATATATACATTGAATGCTGCGTATACACGTGTATATATCTTCTATAGAAGTGTATATTTAACGTATACATGTGTATATGTTTTATAAATTAGTATATAAGTATATCTATATATATTGTAATGTATATATATTGTAGTATATTTTATAAGTAGTAGTATATATACATAGAATGGTACATATATATGAGTAATTGACTAATTGTGTATATGTGTATATATTTTTTAAATTCTAATGTAGTATATACTATATATATAATGTATATATATTATTTAACGTATTTATAATGTATATAGGTGGTTATATGTAATGAATATTGAAAGAAAGTTTTTTTTTTTTTTCATATTTTTGACCGGGTTTGATCAATTTTTTAACCGCGTTTGACTGATTTTGGTGGGTTTGACCGGGTTGGGTTAAGTGGGCCGGGTTAGGGTGGGTTTAAATTTTTTTACTATTTGGCCCGGCCCGGCCCATCTAGTGCCAAAACCGGCCCTTAATCGGCCCTCAACCCAGTTAAAATAGAAGGGTCGATTCTAGGTTGGTCCGGCCCGATCCGGCCCGTTTGACACCCATAGTTCAAGTCACTAAAAAAGCAAAAAAATAAAAACTCGTGGAAAGAAACAACCAAAAAAAATACAATTCTTTATATTTTCTCTTCTTAGCTAACTCATGCACACTTGGACATTTGTGGTTCTCATATAATTACGCAATCCAACCAACTTGCTATTTTATATTAGAATTCTACATCTTAATCTAAACTAATTTATACATAAATTTGTCTTTGGTATGATATAGCCTAGTAGTCTCATCTCAGTAATCATGTTTAAAGTTTGAGATGTCAAACTTAAATTGCAACTTTTTGCACATTAATAATCAATCGAGGGTACTTAGAATTGAATAAAAAATGAGGTTAATTATATATTTAATTACTTGCAGGCTTCAACTTGGACAATTTATTTTTTTTCAGTATCAACTTTAACAACTTGGCAATTGGAATATCGTTACCTTGCTAGCTATTACCATAAAAATTTCTTCTTTTTCAATTTTTTATCGTGATCAATGAGCACTAGCCACTATGCAAATTGACAATATTACATGCGGCTTGGATAAATCACAGTGTTTTTTTTTTCTTTTATCTTGAACTTTGACTTTCAATATCATAGCAGTAGCAGTTAAATCATATCCCAACCAACTCCAAAGAAGCTAGACTGTATTTTCCTAATCAACTCGATCTCATAGGAAGCTAGATTATATTTTCCTAAATTTCGATAACAACTACAACTAGTGAAACTCCACAAAATTTTGCCTAAGATTAAAATATTCCATTTGTTGCGAAGATAATTTTGCTACATTATAACGAAGTTCAATTAATACAAATTTCACACTTAAATGTATATTTCGTAGTTGTTGATTAACTGATCTTCTCTTCATAAATATTTCGTTTAATAGATCCGTATGACGAGACGTGTTATGGCCATGGGCCAATTAATTGATTAATATATTGAATTAACGTACTGATTAATGAATGAGCCAATAACTTAGAACAATGACAAGTATCCGCTCTACCTTTAATGAACTACTTCCTCCGTTTAAAAAAGAATGACTTACTTTGATTTGACACAAAATTTAAGAAAATAAAAAAAAACTTTTGAATTTTGTGGTTTCAAATTAAAGTTGTGTCAAATGTACCAAAATGTCCTTTAATCTTGTGGTCCTAAACATGATATGTGGAAAGTTGAAAAAAAAAAGATGTCATTCTTTTTTAAACGGACTAAAAAAAAATAGATCATTTTTTAAATTTTTTAAAAGGGGGGAGTAATAAAAGATAAAGACCTTTATCATCTATGTTAGCCAATTGGAACCTCCTTTATCATCTATGTTAGCCAATTGGAACCTCATTATAACTTAATTATTTGCTTGTTGTTAACGTTGACATAAGGACGCTCGAAGAGATTTTTTCTAAATATACTCCACGTTGAGTTGTTATTCATCTTTCTATATTTTTTTTTTCTAATTATTTTTTTTTCGTGTGTTATAATTGACTTTTTCTCCAAATTTGCAGTTGGCTGTTGCTTACAATACCATAATGGAAAATTTCCTTGAGCAGTTGCATCAGTTCACTAATAATCGCAATTATTATCACCTTGTACCATTTATACCTATCAACTCTAGTGGGTGTATCAACTATCAATGCGTACAATCTTGATGCATACAGTCATGAATACGTCGGTTTTCTCAGGTTTTCAATTTGAGAGTGAGTACCAAAGGACGAAACTTTCCAGGGGCAAGGGAGAGCAAGCATGCCATCGTTGGCATGCTTGTTCTTTGGAAATTAGATGGCGAGAGCCGTAGGGCCAACTTTAGGAATCTGCTATAAAATTCAAAGTGTAGATTTTTTTTAAAGATAAAATCACCGATTTATGCTTGGGTGAGCTTACTCCACCATAGCAAAAACATGAGCGTGGAAGAGGCCAACCCTCATTACAAAAACAATATGAAAAGTCATCCTGGAGCATAAGGAGTGGAATTGGTCGTGCTATAAACCTATTCCCCCATTTCCAACCAATGTTTAACTAACAAAAAAAATTTGCCTTATCATATCTAATCCTAAAGCTGGGCATTTGACTTTTATCCAAATGAAAAAAACCATTTGCGTCTAGGAATATTCTGAAAATACGATACATAAAAGATATTAATTGTTTAATTATCACTATATAGAATAGTTAGAGGGTTGAAGTTAACTAATAAGCCATGTAATTTTCCTATTATATTAATTTTCCTCTTTTTTTTTTTTTTTTTTTCTAATCTTTTGTATTTAGATTTTCTATCTTTGTCACCAGCTTTATTTCAATCATTTTTTTTTCACCACTAAAGGTCATTCAATGCGTGTTATGCTCTAGAGAATATAATGTAAATGTTGTTTCGGGTACACAATCTATATGTTTATACACTAAACTTCAACACAAGTTCAAGACTTTTTCAAGAACAACAATGAAGTTTTTAACACCTTCAACACAAGTTCAACAAGAACTATTAAAGAAATATGTTATGTAAAAAAATCAGATTAAACAGAATAAGAATCAAGTCCTCCGACTTCATGGAATGTCCTTAAGGAATTAATTCCCCTCAAGTACCCGAGGTTGTGAAATTTTTTCTCCCAAGATAAAATGATTCACAATTCGACAGTAGTGATACCTCAATCTATCAAATTCGTCGAACACACACAACAACAACTTGATCACAATGAGTTTTTGAAAGTAGAAGAGTGTTTTTTTTTTTAATTTTGAAATTTTTTATTTCTACTAGTGGAAAGAAATGCAGGTATTTATAGCCATCAAGTGCCTCTTACAAAAGAAAGCAATGGTTCATCTGAAACGTGTATCCCTTGGGAATAGTCAAGTCTGTCCATTCGAAACATTGTGTCTTTTCTGAACAGTCACATCCGACGAACAATCACCCCTTTTTCGAAATAATGTGTCATTTCATCGAAGGGTTGTGTCCCTTCCGAGTAATGTTTCTGCATGGCATTTTATGGAGGAAAAAATATTTTTTTATTTTTCTTGGATTTTTCAGATTAATAAATTACACTTGTTTTTCCAAGTTTCAAATAAATTTTATCTAAAAAATTAATCTCATCGATCAATCAAATTTGAAGACGAAGCCGAGCCGAGTGACGACGACAACTGTGCGAGGCACCTTTTCGTTCTTACCTTACTATCCATGTGGACTTGTGTTTCTTAATAAGAACACATGAAAGTTTCTTTCTCTCACCAATATGGTAGAATTAGTAGACTTTCCTTATTATGAGCACACTTTTCTTTTAGGTGTGATCTCACTTTTTCTCCACTAATTTTTTCCATTTTTCATTCACACATTCAACTTGAACACAATAATCCCCACATGAATGGGGAATGGATATTCCTTATAAAACCTTATGGACAAGTATGTGATCAGCAAGCAAAAACTGATTGCATCTGGATAAGTGTATTTCCCTTAAAACTTTCCGTAGTGAACATGCATCAGATGCACTCAGTCAATTGGTAGATTTGATATCTTTAAACTGTTGAGTTTTAATGTATACCTAGAAAACGCATATCACACAACCAACCTTTTACAGTTTAAGGTTCTCACGGTTTTATTTGTTTTAGCCATGAACACGTCCTGGTTTCATAAGAGGATAGAGAATAGGCCTTTACTAACATTCTCCTTGAAGTGGCTTCCACTTCACCCTCACATATAGGTGATTTCTAAACGTTCAATTCTGTAAATTAAACTATTTGGTCAAATATGCCAAATTTAGATAATTATTAAAAGGCTTCCCCCCATAAGCCTTATCCTTATTTACTAAACATTGTCTATATCATGAGAATAGATTGGGTATATTGGCAATGTTGAACCTGGCAGTCACAACTTTGTTTGATCTCCTTAAACCTATCTCTTGGGATCTCTAGCCTGCTAGGTAGAGTTATCGCCATACTAATTTTTTCTAGGCTGTAAACCCATTTTCTTCGATATGCTCTCAACTTCCTCTCTAAATAGACCTTTTGTAAGTGAATCCAAAATATTATCCTTTGACTTCACATAGTCAACAGTGATAATTCCACTTGAGAGTAGTTCTCTAACGGTATTATATCTCCGTCTTATATGATGAGATTTACCATTATACATCAGTTCCCTACCTTACATATCATCGTTCGGCTATCACAGTGTATATATACTGGTGCTAATGGTTTGAGAAAATAAGGAATATCTTTTAAAAAATTTCGGAGCCATTCTGTTTCTTCACCAGCTTTATCTAATGTGATAAATTTAGATTCCATTATAGAGCAAGCAATGCATGTCTATTTGGATGATTTTTAAGAGACTGCTCCTCTACCTATAGTCAATACATAGCCATTCAGTGATTTTACTTCATTCGATCTGGTGATTCAATTTGCATTGCTATGTCCTTCAATTACTGTGGGATATTTATTATAATGAAAAACATAGTCATGAGTGTATTTAAGATACTCCAAAACTCATTTCATTGTAATCCAATGAGTTTAATTGGGATTACTCATGTACCAACTCAACTTACTAATAGCAAATTCTATGTCTAGCCATGCACAATTCATGATATACATTAAATATCCCAACACTCTTGCATAGTCCAAATGTGAGTCACTTTCACCTTTATTCTTTTGAAGTGCAAAGCTAACGTCCAATGGAGTCTTGGCATTACCAAATTCTAAATACTTGAATTTTTCAAGTACCTTTCCAATGTAATGAGACTGTGACAAGGCCAACCCTTGTGGAGTTCTATGGATTCATATTCCTAAGATCATATCCATAACTCCAAAGTCTTTCATATCAAACATGCTTTCAAGCATTCGTTTCATAATATTTGTGTCAGAAATGTCTCTACTGATGATCAACATATCATCTACATATAAACAAATAATGACCTTGTTACTTGGAGTGTTTTTAAAGTAAACACATTTATCACATTCATTTATCTTGAACCCGTTTTCCAACATGGTTTGGTCAAACTTTGCATGACATTGTTTAGGTACTTGGTTTAGTCCATAGAGTGACTTAACAAGTCTACACACCTTCTTTTCTTTACCAGGAACCACAAAACCCTTGGGTTGTTCTATGTAAATTTCTTCCTCCAATTATCCATTTAGGAATGTTGTTTTCACATCTATTTGTTGGATTTCATGACCATATACCACCCCCAAGGCAATTAACATCTCAATTGACGTTATCTTTGTTATAGGTGAGTATATATCAAAGTAATCAAGGCCTTTCATCTGTTTGAAGCCTTTTACTACAAGTCTTGCCTTATATTTGTTAATAGTTTTCACGAACCGAACCAGGGCCTGGCCGTGACGAGCATTTCAAACCATTGAGGCCCGAAACACCCCTATCTGTCTGGTAATCATGCACCTAATTCATATAATCAAAGAAATGCAGAAAAAGACAATAATTCGGAAACATGGTGATACATATGAAAAGAGACAATAACGGGGAGATAAGGTTCCCTCAACATCAATTAACCTCTAAACAATTGTCTGCAAAAATCTCTAACAAATGACTAAAACAATATCTATCTGAAAACTGGGACAAGGTCCCCAGTAGACCCTAAAACTGAATATAAGATAAAAGGACTGCAGGACATAAGACCTTCCGAAACATAGAAGGCTCACCACTTGTCTCTACAGCTCTGTCTGAAAGTTCTACTGATTCTCTTGACCCCTAGACTGGGCCTCTGAACCTGAGAGGTTGGAGAGGAAAGAGGGTCAGCACAAAAGTGCTGGCACACAGAGATATCAAAGCAAAACATAATATTTTTACAAAATATAGTTGAGAGCCATTATAAAGCAATTTCGTATCAAATCATTTGAAAGCATATGGGTTTAATGCAATAGTTTTTCTCAACAATAATGAAATGCAATTGAGCTAGGTGGAATACCCTACATAATTTACACCAATTTTCAAACCTCGGTTGCCACCGAGATTAGAGTATAAGTGAGGGAGAGACACACAAGATCACACAGCATGATGTCTCGACCCAATGGTAGTGCCCAAGATCACTTGGCCCGAGCTCCTACCTATAGTCCCAATTTGGGAATAAGATGAAGTCAAGTACACAAGATCACTTAGCCTGGTACCAATATTCCAGCGATAAGCCTTTGTGTCTCAAATGCCTTCTTCAGGCATCCACCTTTCTCATGTAAAATCAATGCATTCAAATTTCATCTTATTCAATCACATGTCGTATTCTGTAGGGTATCGTCATACCCGACTTGCAAGTCATCAATATCATATCCACATATGCATAATCATGTAAAACCCAAGGTACTTTATCATTTACAAGTGGTGAACAATATTTATTTCAAATTCATGCTCTCTTTTGTTGATCACAATATAATATGGAGGATCAAAATATTATCATGGGAATTTGAAAACAATTTATCATTCATATTTATCAAACTTCCATGGAAAATCTCAAATCAAATATGCATGGTTTCAACCATTGAAGTATATAGGCAAACAATTCCTATGACATAAAAAATGACTTAGAATCATATTGAAAGCAAGATATTAGCATTTGATTGAAAACCCTCATTTAAAAGCATGCATGTTCATAAAAACTACACCCATGAAATTTTTGGATAACCCCACGTACCTTTATTTCCAAGGATAATAGATGTTTCTTGAAGCTTGCGAATTGTTGATTCCAAATATGTAATTATCTTTGAAAATCTATGGTCAAATATTGAACTATTTGGGTTTTTATTTTGAAATCCTAAGGAGAATCTTGAGCACTTTTGATGAAAGAATATATATTTTGGGGTCCTTGGAACTAAATCTCGTGTTTTAGGGCTAAGTAAGGGTGGAAAAGGACCACTTTGTGTTCAACACAGAGTGTTTAAATCACTAGAATTCCTTACATAGGCGCCGCCCGTCCTGTTGCCTATGTTCACATAGGCGCCGCCTAGGCTATCGCCTATGTTTACATAGGCGCCGCCTAGGCAATTGCCTATGCTTTCCAGTGGCCATGGGCAATTGGTTAGGCGACATTTATCACTTTGAAGGGTCATAACTTCTTGCTCGGGTGTCAGATTTTAGCTAAATTGGTATCGTTGGAACGCTAATTTGAATACCTATCATTTGACACATAGTAGGCTTCTTAATTTGGCATATACAGAGAGTTATGGTCGATGGAAGCTGACACACTTTACAACGTTCAGTAAAACTTAGTCGATTGAAATAGTTTCAACTCGTCCTTGAGTTGAAGGACCTCTATGGTCTAAATTCAAGCTTGAGTGGATTCACATGCTACACAATAATTAACATTCCATATTGGCATAGGATTTTATGGCTTTGGGATTAGCAACACATCAAAATCATGGTCTATATTATAGCCCTAATTGCAGGGTGTTACATTATCCCCTTCTTAGGATTATTCATCCCCGAATGATGATGCGGGACACAGACAGACACGATTTCAAGCATAATAAAGGAATAGGAAAGATAAGATAGGAATAATACCTTCTGTCTCCTCCTCCATCGAACCAAACAAATTGGGATATCTAATTCTCATGTCATCTTATGACTCCCAAGTTGCTTCTTTGACTTTCTCATTCCTCCACAGTACCTTTACTGAGGCTATCTCTTTGCTCTTCAACTTTCGAACTTGGCGATCTAAAATTTCAATGGGCTCTTCTTCGTAAGATAAGGAGTATGTCACTTTGATACCCTCTACTGGCAATACCATAGAATGATCTCCAATGCATTTCTTCAACATGGATACATGGAATACCGGATGAATGAAACCCAAACTTGCAGGCAATTCTAACTCATATGCAACTGTACCAATCTTTTTTAAAATCTAATATGGACCTACATAACGAGGGCTCAATTTACCCCTTTTTCCAATTCGCATAACTCCTTTCATAGGAGAAACCTTGAGAAACACCCAATCACCAATTTCAAACTCCAGTTCTCTTCTCCAAACATCGGCATAGGACTTCTAACGACTCTGAGCAGTCTAGGGTCGTTCTCCAATGATTTTCACTTTCTCCATCACCTGATGAACAAGATCAAGCCCATACAACTGAGTCTCACCCACTTCATACCATCCTATTGGAGACCTACATCTCCTTCCATACAAAGACTCAAAAGAAGCCATCTTGATGCTGGCATGGTAGCTATTATTGTAAGCGAATTCAACCAGTGGCAGGTGATCTACCCAACTACCTTTGAAATCAATGACGTATGCCCTCATCATATCTTTGAGGGTCTGAATGGTATGCTCATCTTGCCCATCCGTCTGAGGGTGGAAAGCTGTGCTCAAATTCACTTGTGTACCTAAGCCCTTCTGAAAGGATCTCCAAAACTGAGATGAAAACTGCATACCTCTATTGGATATAATGGACACTGGTGCCCCATGCAATCGAACTATCTCCTCAATGTAAATATTAGCATAAAGCTCTCCCGAATAATTAGTCCTCACAGGCAAAAAGTGGGCTGACTTGGTCAACCGATCTACAATCACCCATATAGAATTATATTAGTTTCGAGATCATGAAAGTCCTATAATGAAGTCCATGTTTATCATCTCCCACTTCCATAAAGGCAGGGCTATATCTTGGGAAGTACCACCCGGCCTCATGTGTTCTACCTTCACTTGTTGACAGTTCAAATACTTGGACACAAAATCAGCTACATCACGTTTCATGTTATTCTACCAATACAAGGTTTTCAGATCATGGTACATCTTAGTAGAGCCTGGGTGAATGATATACCTTGAAGTGTGCACCTCATTAAGGATTCTTTCCCATAGCCCATCAATATTCGAAACGCATAACCTACCCTAAAATCTCAAAATACCATCTCCACCAATTTTAAACGACATAACCTTTTGTTGACCCACACCTTTCTTGATTTGCATCAAGATGGGATCTTCAACCCGCTTCTCCTTAACTTCAGTATAAAAAGATGACTTAGCTAACTCATGAACAATCACCCCTCCATCTTCGGAATCTAAGATTCGTACTCCCAGATTTGCAAGGTGGTGAATATCCTTCACCATCTCTTTCTTTCCTTCTTCTACATGAAAACAGATACCCATAGACAGCCTGCTGAGGGCGTCGGCTATAACATTTGCCTTGCTCGGATGGTAATGCAGACTCATATCATAGTCTTTCAAAAGCTCCATCCAACGCCTCTGCCTGAGGTTCAATTCTTTCTGTGAGAAAACATACTGTAAACTCTTATGGTCAGTATAAATATCAACATGCACTCCATAGAGATAGTGCCTTCAGATTCTAAGTGCAAACACCACGTCTGCTAACTCCAAGTCATGAGTGGGGTAATTGCGCTCATGCACCTTTAACTGCCTAGATGCATAAGCTATCACCTTACCACACTGTATCAATACACAACCAAGTCCCATATGGGACGCATCACAATAAACCACAAAATCATCTACACCCTCAGGAAGGGTCAAAACAGGAGTAGTAGTCAGCTTGTCCTTTAATTTCTCAAAACTATTTTCACACAAGTCAGACCACACAAACTTCATCATTTTCTGAGTCAGTTTAGTAAGTGGAGCAGCTATGGAAGAAAAAATCTCTATGAACCTTCTGTAATACCCCACAAACCCAAGAAGCTCCGAATATCAGTTGGAGTCATGGGTTTGGATCATTTTCTCACTGCTTCAACTTTCTAGGGATCCATTCTTATCCCATCACTGGAAACAATATGCCCTAGGAAGGCAATAACGTCTAACCAGAATTCATACTTAGAAAATTTGGCATACAACTGATGATTCTTAAGGGTCTGAAGGATAATTTGGAGGTGATTGGCGTGATCCTCTTTACTCTTAGAATAGATCAGAATATCATCAATAAATATAATGACGAACAAGTCAATAAATTGACAGAGCACTCTATTCATAAGATCCATGAAGGCTGCAGGGGCATTAGTCAACCTGAAGGACCTGACTAGAAATTCGTAGTGACCATATCGGGTTCGAAAGGCTGTCTTGGGTATGTTTGACTCCCTAACTTTCAACTAATGATAACCTGAATGAAGGTATATTTTTGAAAAGCACTTGGCACCCTGAAGCTGGTCAAAAAGGTGTCAATCCTAGGAAGAGGATATTTATTTTTAATCATGACCTTATTCAGCTGACGGTAGTCTATGCACATCCGAAGGGACCCATCCTTCTTTCGTAAGAAAAGCACGGGTTCACCCCATGGGGAAACACTAGGACGAATAAAACCTTTGTCTAGGAGGTCTGCAAGCTATTTCTTTAACTTCTTTAGTTCCGTGGGAGCCATTCTATATAGAGGAATAGAAATAGAACGAGTGTCTGGCAACACATCAATGCCAAAAATCTATCTCCTTATCAGGGGGTATCCTTGGGAGATCTTCGGAAAAGACTTCTGGGAATTTATTCACTACAGGGACTGACTGTAGAGGAAGGTTTCCAACTTTTGAATCTTTTACTTGGATTAGATGATACATACAACCTTTGGAGATAAGCTTTTAGGCTCTAAGATAAGAGATAAAGTGACCTCTAGGTTTCACAGAACTCCCTACTCATACAACTGGTGTGTCATTCGGGAAAGAAAAAGTGACCTTTCGGGTTCTGCAATCAAGGGTGGCATAACACAAATAGAGCCAGTCCATCCCAAGGATGGCATCAAAATCTATCATATCCAGTTCTATAAGGTGTGCCACAGTTTCCCTACTATGAATAGATACGACACAATTTTTATATACCCTTCTAGCAACAACAGAATCACCTACAAGAGTAGAAATAGAGAAGGGTTCTACAATAACTTCGGGCTCAAACCCGAAACCAACAGCCACATAAGGGGTCACATAAGATAAAGTAGACCCGGGATCAAGCAATACATAAACATCACGAGAAAAGATTCGTAACATACTGGTGACAATATCTGGTGTAGCTTTCACCTCCTGGCGGTTAGTCAAAGAATATAACTAGTTGCGGCCGCTTCTGGCAGCTGAAGAGACACCCTTAGGAAAAGGAGCTATGGAAGCTACTTGGGACTTAGCCCCTCCGTATTTACTCTAGCAGATGGACAATCTCTTTGAAGGTAACCCACTTTGCCACAAGTATAGTAGTTTCTCCCCTCAAACCAGCACTTTCCTAGATGATTCCTTTCGTAAACCTCACACCACGGAAGAGTTCGACGCTGCTGGGCCAAACTGCCCTGAGACTACGTACCTAGAGCTTTGGACCCATGAGGAGTCTGAAAACTCTGAGTTTGTCTGTCTGTTGGTGGTCTGGGTGCTGGGGCACTGGCTGCTGACTGTGCATTATTCCAAAACTTTTTCTTCTTCGACCACTTATTACCCTAGTTACCACTTTACGGCTGGCTCTAGTGCTGGTCCGTAGATCTAGCTCTCTTAGCCTGTCTGTCTTTCTATGTAGATTCAGCAATATTTTTCTTTTTCTCTTCCACTTGATGCATATGAATGGTTAGTTGAGCAAAATCTAACTCCTTATTCAACATAGCCCCCTGGCACTCAAGCACCAGGTCATCAGCAAGGCCAGATGCAAATTTTCTCATTCAGGCCCTCTATTACTAGTCAACTCTGGTGCATAGTGGGCTAGTTTATTAAAATTCAAAGTGTACTCCTGGACACTCATACTGCCTTGCTTCAGATTCATAAACAATTTCGCTTTGGCCTCCCTCAACTCCAGAGAAAAGAATTGGTCAAGGAAAGCTTCCATAAATTTGCCCCAAACTGTGGGCTCAACACTTTCACCTTTTTTCATCTTCCTAGTCGGCATACCACTGATTCGCAATGTCCTTGAGCTGATAGGTTGCTAGCTCCATCCCTTCAACCTCATCCATATGCATCACCTTAAAGATCTTTTCCATCTCATCCACGAACTCCTATGGATCTTCCTCTATCTTGGTGCCAGTGAACTTAGGTGGGTTCATCTTCATGAAATATTCGACTCTAGTAGCCTCAGATGTAACAGATGCAGACCAAACATCTTTCGATCATTGAGCCTGGTTAGCTACCAACTGTGTCAATATATAAATAGACCATCTGAATTCTGCATTTGAAATATCTCCCTGAGCAGTTGGGGGACGGTTGGCATTTGTTCATGGAGCCCGAGGTGGACTGGTCGGGATTGGAGGGGCTACCAGAGTAGGGATAAATTCTGGAGTGTGAGCCCTGTTATGGGTCCGCATCCCATGGGTGGGATGGACCTCATCTGCCTGAGCATTCTATCGATGATACAACGTGGAGGCATAACTGTGTTTCTGAAACACAAGTGATCATTAATTAGGGGACGATTCAGACTCTAAAGAACGAACTAAAACACAAAGAAGGGAAACATTTCCTAAACGCCTAGCAGCCTCCTGCTTATAAGTATGGAGTACTACATATCCATAAATAAGACTTTACCTGATGCGATTTTGCAGACACCCTGGGACCATAAACCGTGCTTTGATACCAAGTTTGTCATGACCTAAACCAGGGCCTGGCCGTGATAAGCATTTCAAACTATTGAGGCCCAAAACACCCCTATCTGTCTGGTAATCATGCACCTAATTCATATAATCAAAGAAATACAGAAAAAGACAATAATTCAGAAATATAGTCATACATATGAAAAGAGACAATAACAGAAAGATAAGGTTCCCTCAACATCAATTAACCTCTAAACAACTGTCTGCAAAAATCTCTAACAAATGACTAAAATAATGTCTATCTGAAAACTCGGACAAGGCCCCCAGTAGATCCTAAAACTGAATATAAGATAAAAGGACTGCAGGAGATAAGACCTTTCGAAGCATAGAAGGCTCACCACTTGTCTCTACAGCTCTGTCTAAAAGTTCTACTAATTCTCTTAACCCCTAGACTGGGCCTTTAAACCTGAGAGGTTGGAGAGGGGAGGGGGTCAGCACAAAAGTACTGGCATACAGAGATATCAAATCAAAACATAATATTTTTCAAAATATAGTTGAGAGCCATTATAAAGCAATTTCGTATCATATTATTTGAAAGCACATGGGTGTAATGCAATAGTTTTTCTCAACAATAATGAAATGCAACTGAGGTAGGTGGAATACCCAACATAATTTACACCAACTGTCAAACGTCGATTGCCGCTGAGATTAGAGTATAAGTAAGGAAGAGACACACAAGATCACACAACATGGTGTCTCGACCCAATAGTAGTGCCCAAGATCACTTGGCCCAGGCTCCTACCTATAGTCCCAATTTGAGAATGACATAAAGTCAAGTACACAAGATCACTTAGCCTGGTACCAATATTCCAGCGATAAGCCTTTGTGTCTCAAATGCCTTCTTTGGGCATCCACCTTTCTCATGTAAAATCAATGCATTCAAATTTTATCTTATTCAATCACATGTCGTATTCTGTAGGGTATCGTCATACCCGACTTGCAAGTCATCAATATCATATCCACATATGCATAATCATGTAAAACCCAAGGTACTTTATCATTTACAAGTGGTGAACAATATTTATTTCAAATTCATGCTCTCTTTTGTTGATCACAATATAATATGGAGGATCAAAATATTATCATGGGAATTTGAAAACAATTTATCATTCATATTTATCAAACTTCCATGGAAAATCTCAAATCAAATATGCATGGTTTCAACCATTGAAGTATATAGGCAAACAATTCCTATGACATAAAAAATGACTTAGAATCATATTGAAAGCAAGATATTAGCATTTGATTGAAAACCCTCATTTAAAAGCATGCATGTTCATAAAAACTACACCCATGAAATTTTTGGATAACCCCACGTACCTTTATTTCCAAGGATAATAGATGTTTCTTGAAGCTTGCGAATTGTTGATTCCAAATATGTAATTATCTTTGAAAACCTATGGTCAAATATTGAACTATTTGGGTTTTTATTTTGAAATCCTAAGGAGAATCTTGAGCACTTTTGATGAAAGAATATGTATTTTGGGGTCCTTGGAACTAAATCTCGTGTTTTAGGGCTAAGTAAGGGTGGAAAAGGACCACTTTGTGTTCAACACAGAGTGTTTAAATCACTAGAATTCCTTACATAGGCTCCGCCCATCCCGTTGCCTATGTTCACATAGGCGCCGCCTAGGCTATCACCTATGTTTGCATAGGTTCCGCCTAGGCTATCGCCTATGTTTACATAGGCGCCGCCTAGGCAATTGCCTATGCTTTCCAGTGGCCATGGGCGATTGGTTAGGTGACGCTTATCACTTTGAAGGGTCATAACTTCTTGATCAGGTGTCGAATTTTAGCCAAATTGGTATCGTTGGAAAGATAACTCGAATACCTATCATTTGACACATATTAGGATTCTTAATTCGACATATATAGAGAGTTATGGTTGATGGAAGATGACATACTTTATAACATCCACTAAAACTTAGTCGATCGAAATAGTTTCAACTCATCCTTGAGTTGAAGGACCTCTATGGTCTAAATTCAAGCTTGAGTGGATTCATATGCTACACAATAATTAACATTCCATATTGGCATAGGATTTTATGACTTTGGGATTAGCAACGTATTGAAATCATGGTCTATATTGTAGCCTAAATTGCGGGGCATTACAATAGTACTAATGGCTTTTATTTTGCTATTGAAGATCCATTTAGAACCTAAAAGTTTATTTTTTGGTGGAATATCAACTAAATCCAAAGTATAATTGCTCAAGATTAAATCAATCTCACTATTGACTACCTCTTTTCAAAAGGATGAGTCTGAAGACATCATCATTTCTTTAAAGACTTGAGGCTCATTTTCTAAAAGAAAAGTTACAAAATCTTATCCAAACAAAGTTGATGTTCTTTGACATATACTACGTCTTTAATTCTTATCATTATGTATATCCTCACTTGGTTTATCTCGAGGTCATTTAGACTCTCTACTAGACTATTCATGTCTGGTTTATATAGATAAATGTGTTCAAAGAATCAACATTATTTGATTCAATTACTGTATTTTCATTGATATTTGGATATTCAAATTTATGAATAAAAAATTGATATGCTTTATTACTTTTAGCATATTCTATGAACATGCAGTCCACTGTCTTAGATCTTATCTTTACCCTTTTAGGCATAGGAACTTGTATTTTTGCTAGACACCCTCATACTTTGAAATATTTCAAGTTATGTTTCCTTTCTTTCCATTTTTCATATGGAATTGATTGTGTTTTACTATGGGGAACTCTATTAAGTATTCGGTTATCTGTAAGGATGCTTCCCCCACAAGTTTTGTAGTAAACCTGAACTTATAAGTAAACCATTCATCATTTCCTTTAAGGTTCGATTTTTTCTTTTCGCAATTTCATTAGATTGAGAAATACGGGGTAGTAGTTTGATGGACAATTCCATTCTTTACATATATTTTCACAAAATAGAGATTCATATTATCCACCCCTATTACTTATCATTTTTTGATCTTTTTTTCTAACTGATTTTCAACTTCTGTTTTATATTGCCTAAACATATCTATTGTTTCATTCTTATTGTTTAGTAAATAGACATAACAATACCTAGTGCAATCGTCAATAAAAGTTATAAAATACTTTTTTCTACCACGAGATAGTGGTGACTTCATATCACAAATTTTAGTATGGATTAAGTCTAAGGGATTGGAATTCCTTTTAACGTACTTATATGGATTCTTAGCAAACTTTGATTCCATACACGCTTGACATTTTGATTTATTGCACTCAAAATTTGGTAATACTTCTAAGTTAATTAGTTTTCATAATGTTTTATAATTGACATGTCCTAATCTTTCATGCAACAATTCATTAGACTCAAGCAACTAAGAAGAAACAGAATTTTCATTGATTTCAACTGTTATTACATTCATGTTAAAAAGGCCCTCAGTGAGGTAGCCTTTTCCTACGTATACTTCCCCTTTACAAAATAGAATTTTTCTAGAAATAAATACATATTTGAATTTATTTTTGTAAGAAGTGATATAGAAATCAAGTTCTTTCTTAACTCCGATACATAAAGGACATTGTTGAAAGTCAACACTTTTCCTGACGTTATTTTCAAGAAGACTTTTCCTGTCCCTGCCACTTTTGCTGTTGTAGAGTTTGCCATATAGATCTTCTCTTCGTCTTGAGCTAGAGAAACACCGTAAATAACTCTTTATTTGCGCATATGTGGCGGGTGGCATTGGAATCCATGCACTATTCTTAAGGATTTCCTACCAAGTTATATGAAGAAAATATGACACATAGATTGTCCATTTCATTCTCGGATTCAGCCATATTCGCTTGATCCTTCTTTTTGCCTTTCTTTGGGGAAGACAATCTGATGACTTGCGGCCAATCTTGTTATAGTGAAATCATTTCCCCTTGAATTTCTTCTTAGGTTGATTGCTTTTCTGTCCAACTTTCTTCCACTTCTTTGCATTGTTGGAGTTTTCTTCTACAATATTAGCTCCATTCATTGTAGAATTTACTTTAGACCTTCTCTCTGCGGCTTTGTTTTCTTTCTCAATACGCAACCTCACAATGAGGTCTTCGACTATCATCTCCTTTCATTTGTGTTGCAAGTAATTTTTGTAGTCCTTCTCAAAGGTGGCAACTTCTCTATTATTGCAGCAACTTGAAATGCCTTGTTCGCAACCAAACCTACAACAAAGTTCAATGGGAATGTTAAGAACATTTTTAACATGTTCAAATAAGGTATTTATTAAATTCGTACCTTCATCAAGGAGATCATGGATACTGACTTGTAATTCCTGTACTTGAGATACGATAGTTTTGTTGTCAAATATTTTATAGTCAAGGAATCTTGCAACAAAGAACTTCTTCGTTCCTGCATCCTCAGTCTTATATTTCTTTTCCAGCGCATTCTATAATTCTTTTGATGTCTTTATTCCATTATAAACATTGTATAAATTATCTTGAAGGCCACTTAGGATATAATTCCTACGTAGGAAATTAGAATGTTTTCATGCCTCTATTATAACGAACCACTTGTTTCTGATGTTTTCGAGCACTTCTGGAGCATCTCCTGATATAAACCTTTGAAAACACAAGGTTTTCCGAGATAAGAACATCTTATGTTGCCACCGCTTAAAATCGATTCCAAAATTTTTTTCGGGCTTTTCTACTAATTGCCATAATGGGCTAGTTTTGCAACTAGTTGTAACAACATTGGTTGCTGTCACACTTGTCACACCATCAACATGACCATCTGTAGTCATTTTTCCTTTCACAAAAAGACAGTCAACTTTAGTATAAAAATATACTAATTACAAGTTTGTAGCAACTTTAAATAGTACTTATTTCTAGTTTAACGATGAAGTTTTTATCCCTTCCAATCATTAACCGAATGAGCTTTAACTTGTGATGAATTTTTTTTTTCTTCAAATCACTTGTTAAGTTTAAACAGAGTACAAATCATAAAGCTTTAATCTCTAGAAACCAAACAATACAGATTACGACAGTTATTCCTTAAGATTGTTGTTTCGGGTACACAATCTGTATGTTTATACCAATACAAGTTCAAGACTTTTTCAAGAACAACAATGAAGTTTTTAATAACTTCAATATAAGTTCAACAAGAGCTATCAAAGAAGTATGTTATGTAAAAGAAATAAGATAAAAAAGAATTAGAACCAAGTCCTCCGACTTCACAGAGTGTTCTTAAGGAATTAATTTTCCTCAAATACCTGAGGTTGTGGAATTTTTCCTCCCAGGATAAAATGGTTCACAATTCGATAGTAGTGGTACCTTAAACTATCGAATTCACTGAACACACTCAGCAACATCTTGATCACCATGAGTTTTTGGAAGTAGAAGAATATTTTTTTAATCCTGAAAAATTTCATTTCTACTTGTGACAAAAATATAGGTATTTATAGCCTTCAAGTGCCTATTACAAAAAGAAGCAATGGTTCATCAGAACTGTGTATCCCTTTGGAATAGTCATGTCTGTCCATTCAAAATATTGTGTCTTTTTTGAACAGTCATATCCGACTGAATAGTCACCTCTTTTTTAAAATAGTGTATCATTTCCTCGAAGGCTTGCATCCCTTTCAAGTAATGTTTCTGCATTTCTACATGCATCTGCATGGTGTTTTATGGAGGAAAAAAATATCTTTTTCATTTTTCTTGGATTCTTCGAGTTAATAAATTCCACTTGTTTTTCCAAGTTTCAAATAAATTTAGTCTAAAAAATCAATCTCATTGATCAATTAAATCTAAATCCAAATCCAAATTTAAGACCAATTATGAATCCAAATTTAAATCCAAAGTTGAAGCCAAAACCGAGTCGAGTGAGTGACAACAATGGCGACGAGAGGCACCTTTGGCATTTGATGGAGGAAAAATTATTTTTTCATTCTTCTTTGGATTTTTTGAATTAATAAATTCCAATAGTTTTTCTATGTTTCAAATAAGTTGTCTACAAAATTAATCTCATTGATCGATCATTTTCCAAAACCAAATTCAAATCTGAATCCAAAACTGAATTAGAAGCTGAAGCCAAAGCCGAGCCGAGCAAGCAATGACGATGACAGTGCGAGTCACCTTTTGGTTTTTGTTATGCTATCTATGTGGATTTGTGCTTCTTTATAAGAACACATGAAAGTTTCTTTCTCCTACGAATGTGGAAGAATTAGTAGACTTTCCTTATTGTGAGCACACTTTTATTTTAGGTTTGCTCTCACTTTCCCTCCACTAATTCCCTCCATTTTCCATTCACACATCCAACTTGAACCCAACAATCCCCCACAAGAATGGGGAATGACTATTCTTTATAAAAAATTACAGACAAGTATGTGATCAGCAAGCAAAGACTGATTACATCTGGATAAGTAGGTTTCCCTTTGAAAGTTCCATAATACACATGAATCGGATGCACTCAGTCATTCGGTGGATTTGATATCTTTGAATCATCGGCACTTAATGTACACCTAGACAACACATGTCACACAACAAAACTTTTACTATTTATGGTTCTCACAATATTGTTCATTTAAAACATGAACACGTCCTAGTTTCAGGAGAGTGTAGAAAATAGGCCTTTACTAACATTCTCCTTGAAGTGACTCTATTTTACCCTTACATAGGTGATTTCTAAAGATTTAATCCTATAAATTAAACTATTTGGTCAAATCTGCCAAATTTTGATAATCGTTAAAAGGCTTCACCCTATAAGCCTTATCCTTATTTACTAAATATTGTCTACATTATGAGAATGGATTAGGTATACTGACAATGTTGAATATGTCAGTCACAACTTTGTTTGATCTTTTTAAACCTAGCTCTTGGGATCTCCAGTCTACTAGGAAGAGTTACCGCCATGCTGACTTGTCCTAGGTTGTAAACTCGTTCCCTTCGATGCTCTCTCAACTCCCTCTCTAGATAGGCCTTTTGTAAGTGGATCCAAAATATTATCCTTTGACTTCACATAGTCAACAGTGATAATTCCACTAGAGAGTAGTTCTCTAATTGTATTATGTCTCCATCTTATATGATGAGATTTACCATAATATATCATACTCTCTTCCTTACCTATCGTCGCTTGGATATTATAGTGTATACATACTGGTGCCAATGGTTTGGTACAATAAAGAATATCTTTCGAGAAATTTCAGAGTCATTCTACTTCTTCACCAGCTTTATCTAATGTGATAAATTCAGATTCTATTGTAGAGCAAGTAATACATGTCTGTTTGGAAGATTTTCAACAAACTTCTGCTCCACCTATAGTAAATACATATCCACTTGTGGATTTTACTTCATTCAATCCGGTGATCCAATTTTTATCACTATATCCTTCAATTATCGAGGGATATTTATTATAATGCAAAGCATAGTCTTGAGTGTATTTAAGATACCTTAAAACTCTTTTCATTGCCATCCAATGGGTTTTATTGGGATTACTCATGTACCGACTCAACTTACTTATAGCACATGCTATGTCTAGCCTTGTACAATTCATCCCAAAACTCTTGCGTATTCTAACTAGTAGTCACTTTCACCTTCATTCCTTTGAAGTGCAAAGCTCACTTCCAATAGAATTGTGGAAATACAAAATTCAATGTAATGAGATTATGACAGCGCCAACCCTTGTAGAGTTCTACGAATTCTTATTTCTAAGATCACATCTGGAACTCCAAGGTCTATCATATCAAACTTGCTTTCAAGAATTCGTTTCATAGCATTTGTGTCAGAAATGTCTACAATGATGATCAACTTATAATCCACAAACAAACAAACAATGACCTTGTAACTTAGAGTGTCTTTAATGTAAAAACATTTATCACATTTATTTATCTTGAACTCGTTAGCGAACATGGTTTTGTCAAAATTCATATGCCACTATTTAGGTACTTGTTTTAGTCCATTGACTGACTTAACAAGTCTGCACACCTTCTTTTATTTACTAGGAACCCAAAAACCTTCGGGTTGTTCCATGTAAATTTTTTCCCTCGATTCTCCATTTAGGAATGTTGTTTTCATATCCATTTGATGGATTTCAAGACCATATACCATCTCCAAGGCAATTAACATCCGAATTGATGTTATCCTAGTTGTAGGTGAGTATGTATCAAAGTAATCAAATCCTTCCTTCTATTTAAAGCCTTTTATTACAAGTCTTGCCTTGTATTTGTCAATAGTACCATCTACTTTTATTTTCCTTTTAAAGATCCATTTGGAACATACAGGTTTATTTCCTGGAGGAAGGTTAACCAATTCAAAGTATGGTTGCTTAAGATTGAATCAATCTCACTTTGGACTGCCTCTTTTCAAAAGGATGAGTCTAAAGACACCATTGCTTTTTTAAATGTTTTAGGATCATTTTCTAAGAGAAATATTACAAAATCTGATCTAAATAAATTTGAAGTTCTTTGACATGTACTACATATTCGATTCTCATTATTATGTATATCTTCATTTGGATTATCTTGTGGTCGTTTAGACCTTCCACTAGACTTTTCATGTCTAGTTTTATACGGATAAATGTGTTTAAAATATTCAATATTATCTGATTCAATTACCATATTTTCATTGATATCTGGATGTTCAAATTTATGAACCAAAAACCAATATGCTTTACTACTTTTAGCATATCCTACGAATATGCAGTCCAATTTTTTAGGTCTTATCTTTACTCTTTTAGGCATAAGAACTTGGGCTTTTGCTAGACATCCCACACTTTAAATAATTCAAGTTAGGTTTCCTTACTTTTGATTTTTCATATGGAATTGATTGTGTCTTACTATGGGGCACTCTATATAGTATTCAGTTACCTGTAAGGCTAGCTTCCTTCCACAAGTTTTGCCTTAAACCTGAACTTATAAGATACGCATTCATCATTTTCTTTGAGGTTCTGTTTTTCCTTTTTGGAATTCCATTAGATTGAGGTGTATATGGGGCAGTAGTTGATGGACAATTTCATTCTCTACACATATTTTTGCAAACGGAGATTCATATTCTCCACCCTTATCTCTTCTTATCATTTTGATCTTTTTCTCTAACTGATTTTTAACTTCTATTTTATATTGCCTAATAGCATCTATTGCTTTATCCTTACTGTTTAGCAAATAGACATAACAATACCAAGTGCAATCCTCAATTAAAGTTATAAAATACTTTTTTCCACTACGAGATGGTGTTGACTTCGTATCACAAATGTTAGTGTGGATTAAGTTTAAGGGACTGTAATTCCTTTCAACGGACTTATACCGATTCTTAGCATACTTTGATTCTACATACATTTGACATTTTAATTTACTGTACTCAAGTTTCGCAGTATTTCTAAGTTAATCAATTTTTGTAATGTTTTGTAATTGAAATGTCCTTATCTTTCATGCCATAATTCATCAGACTTAAACAAGTAAGAAGAAATATAACTTTTATTGATTTCAACTATCGTTACATTCATCTTAAAAAGGCCTTCAATGAGGTAGCCTTTTCCTACATACCCTTCCCCTTTACAAATTATAATTTTGCCAGAAACAAACACATATTTAAATCCATTTTTGTCAATAAGTGATACTTAAATCAAGTGCTTTCTTAACTTCGATACATAAAGGACATTGTTGAGAGCCAACACTTTGCCCGACGTCATTTCCAAGCAGACTTTTCTTGTCATTTTAACTTTTACATTTGCAGAGTTTGCCATATAGATTTTTTCTTTGCCCTGATCCGGAGCGAACACAACAAATAACTTTTTATTTTTCCAAGCATGGCAGGTGGCACCGAAATCCATCCATAATTCTCAAGGATTTTTCACCAAGTTATATTTTGAAAGTATGACACATAGATCATCCATTTCATTCTTAGATTCATCCATATTCTCTTGATCCTTCTTTTTGCCTTTCTTTGGGGTACAACAATCTATTGACTTGTGGCCACTCTTGGCACAGGTAAAGTATTTCCCCTTGAATTCTTCTTAGGTTGATTACTTTGTTGTCCAACTTTCTTCTGCTTCTTTGTGTTGTTGGGCCTTCTTCTACAATATTATCTCTATTCATTGTAAAATTTTCTTTAGACCTCTTCTCTACGACTTTGTTGTCTTTCTCAATGCGTAACCTCATACTGAGGTCTTCGACTGCCATTTCCTTTCATTTGTGTTTCAAGTAATTTTTGAAGGCCTTCCACAAAGGTGGAAACTTCTCTATTATTGTAGCAACTTGAAATTCCTCGTTCACAACCAAACCTACAACAAAGTTCATGTGAACATTATGAATATTTTTAACATGTTCAAATAAGGTATTCACTAAGGTCATACCTTCAGCAAGGAGATCAAGGATGATGACTTAAAATTTCTGTACTTGAGATACGACAATCTTGCTGTCAATCATTTTGTATGCAAAGAATCTTACACTAAAGAACTTCTTTGTTCCAGCTTCCTCAGTCTTGTTTTTATTTTCCATCATATTCAACAGTTCTTTTGATGTTTTTATTCCGCTGTAAACGTTGAATAAATTATTTTGGAGGACACTTAGAATATGATTCTTACAAGGAAATCCAAATGTTTCCATGCCTCTATTAAAACGAACCGCTTCTTTTCCAAAGTTTCTTCAGGAACTTCTAGAGCATCAAACCTTTCAAGACATAAGGTTGTTAGATAGAAGAACATCTTCTGTTGCCACGGTTTAAAATCTATTCAAGAAATTTTTTCGGGCTTTTGGTCTAGTGCCATAGCGGGTGGTGTAGCTTTCGACTGGTTATAGCAACATTGGTGGCTGTCACACTTGTCACACCATCAACATGGCCACCCGTATTCATTTTTCCTATCACAAAAGATAGTCAACTTTTGTATAAAAATATACTAATTACAAGTTTGTAGCAACTTTAAACAGTACTTGTTTCTAGTTTAATGATGAAGTTTTTATGTCTTCCAATCGTTAACTGAATGTTTAACTTGTGATGACATTTTTATTTCTTCAGATAACTTCTTAAGTTTAAATAGAGTAGAAGCATAAACCTTTAATCTCTAGAAACCAAATAATACAAATTACGATAGTTAATTCCTTAAGATTGTTGTTTTAGGTACACAATCTATATATTTATATACTAAACTTCAACATAAGTTCAAGAATTTTTTAAGAACAACAATGAAGTTCTTAATACCTTCAAAACAATTTCAACAAGAATTATCAAAGAAGTATGTTATATAAAGGAAATAAAATGAAACAGAATAAAAACCAAGTCCTCTGACTTCACGGAGTGTCCTTAAGGAATTAATTCCCCTCAAGTACCCGAGGTTGTGTAATTTTTCCTCTCAAGATAAAATGGATCACAATTCAAAAGTAGCGGTACCTCAAACTATCGAATTCATTGAACACACTCAACAACAGCTTGATCAAAATGAGTTTTTTGAAGTAGAAGAGTGTTTTTTAATTGAGAAAATTTTCATTTCTACTAGTGGAAAAAATGCAGGTATTTATAATCATCAAGTGCCTCTTATAAATGGAAGAAATGGTTCATCGAAAAGGTGTATCCCCTTGGAAAAGTCATTTCTGTCCATTCGGAACATTATGTCCTTTCTGAACAGTCGCATCCGATCGAATAGTCACCCCTTTTTCAAATAGTGTGTCATTTCCTCGAAGGGTTGCGTCCCTTCCGAGTAATGTGTCTTTATTTCTGCATGCATCTGCATGGCTTTTTATGTGAAAAAATATACTTTCATTTTTCGAATTAACAAATTACACTTTTTTTTTTCAAGTTTAAGTAAATTTTTTCTAGAATATTAATCTTATAGATCGATATCCTAAGTCGAAGTAGAAGTCGAGCCGAGCGAGCAACAACGACAATGGCGTGAGATACCTTTTAGTTCTTGCCTCACTATACGTGTGGAGTTGTGTTTCTTAAAAGAACACATGAAGGTTTATTTCTCCCACCAATGTGGGAGAATTAGTCGACTTTCTTTATTGTGAGCAAACTTTCCTTTTGTGTTTGATCTCACTTTCTCTCCACTAATTCCCTCCATTTTTCATTCATATGTTCAGCTCTGTAATGACCCGAGACTACCCCTAGTCGTTACACGGTGCTTACGATCCCGAGAGACCACAAGCCAACCTATGATCTGGTACGTGCTGTGAGCACTGAATAATATAATTATCAATGCAAAGAATAACTAAAATGTCATAAGGTTTTAATAATAAAATGACTACTTGATTATGAATCTGGCATAATACTGAATTCTGAATAATCTAAATAGCAAAATGTAGTGTCTGAAAAACCTTTAAACTGAATACTGTGAGTTGATAGGACAGGCCCTAACTAACTCTACTAACTACTGAGATAAAGACATGAGGTAATATAATCTTTCCTCAGATGATGAGGACTCATCACTGCTACTGTACTGCTGATGATCTGAGGGACTAAGTGCGAACTAGGAAGTGAGCGTCAACACCTAGGATATGATACATTATAGTGAAAAAGAAAGGTATATGATCAGTTCTTTGAATGTACTAGTATGCTAAATGAGGTAGGTTGATATGCATGGTTTCATTAATAAGAATAATAATAACTAACAGATTATACATGTAAAACATAGAGTACTGAGTAGAGAACATGAAATCTGTCGGTACTGAAAATATGGAGAAAATCATAAATACCGAGTATGCATGATAGTCTATAGATACTGAAGATACGTAAAGATCTATGAACAATGGGGATGCATGACCAAGCATATAACATGTACTGAGTAAAATCTGTAAATTGAAATATTGACAAAATAATGATATCTGTATGCTTTGGCCAAACAACTCTAAGACTGTATAACTGGATTGAGACTGTAATTGAGACTATATCTAAGACTGTGGGAGGTATCATCTAACCGACATTCCCCAATTTGAGATAATTGGGGTCTAACCTGTAACCCCAATTGGAAGGGTGTTAATATCGTGCCACGGGTACTAACGCTGGATATGTGGATCCACTAAACTGATATAATGTCTAAAGGACTAAGGGTGTCAAGCCTGAACTGACGGGTGACCCCTGCGAGATAGTCAAGCCTAATATGAAGGGTGACTTCTTATTTCCTATGTTGGCTACATAGTTTTGGAGTATAGGGACAGCTACTAATGACTCTGCCTATCTGATGGGGAAGCCGTTATCCCTGCAATCGCTCAGTGCTAAATTCTTGTCCCAACTGAAAGACACTGAAATACTAGACTGTTCTGAGTTTAATGACTGATATCTAACTATTCTGATAATGCTCATAATATACCTAAAGACTATTCTATAATGTACTGAGACTAGACAAAATAAATAGCTTTGGTTTTTAGGTATTCAATACCCCTAAGACTAAAAAATAATAATAGTAAAATGACACTAAATCTTGAAGGACAAAACATGAAGGCTTTTTATTTACGTCATTCACTCTTGTAGGTATTTTATCAAACATTTGTAGTTCATGGTCAAAAATGATCATAAGAATGTCATAAACATATAGAAATAGCATGAATCTGACATAATAGAGTTAAATCAAGGTCTTTTTCAATAAATATTAAAACATGGAGGATTGAATAATAACAATAATTTCAGGGTAACAATGTATAAAATTATAGTTCATGGAGATTCATGGGTGAAATAACAATTTAAAACATAATAACTTAAAAAGATCACAATTTTATAATTTAAAAGGCTTGCTTAGACTCCATGGATGAAAGGGATAAATGGATGAACATCTAACATACCTTAATTGATGGATTTCTTGAAGTTCTTGGTGAATTCTTGAGGATTGACCTTGAATTTGAGAGCTAGGGTTCTTGATTGGGAGAGAATGCCTTTTGATTTGTGGAAAATTAATTAAAGAATTATTTTAAAAATGTTTTAGGGCTTAAATATCACACCCGAGTGGACCAAAATAATGGGGAAAGGACTATTTTATCCCTGAATGAAATATTAATTTTTCATCGAATTTTCCCGAAATGGGCACCAGGCGCGACGCGGTGCTATCGCGCCGTGTCACTAGAAACTGACAACTAGAAATTGAGGGCTTGGCGTGACATGGAGGAATCACGATACCCTTTTGATTCTGAAATTCAGCCTTGGTGCAACGTGCCATTATCGCGACAAGACACTGGAAAAGGACAATTGGGATTTTGGCTGATGGCGCGATGCGGTGGTTTCGCGGAGCTTTACTGAAAATTGATAAACGAGAAATTAGCCTGCTCCACAATGCGCCATGATCACAGAGTCACACTGGAAATTCACAATTGTCATTTGGGCTACCTACGCGATGCGCTAAGGGTTAAAATGACGGTGCTTAACGACTGAAACTTTAAATCGCCATAATTTCTTACCCGGTTATCGAATTTAGGTGAATTTTATATCGTTGGAAAGCTAATTCAATTTCCTACGCAATGGCAGTCTCTAAACTAGAAAATAATGAGTTTTTGAAAATTTACATATGAATACTCATGTATTGATACTTAAGTTATGCTTAAGGAAATGAGGGGTATTACAATATCTCCCCCTTTGGGATCATTCATCCTCAAATGAGACTGGTTAAGTTGAGGAAAAACTAATGAACTAAGCTTACAAACTGAACACACATATTTGATGCATAGAATGCATGACTGAAGTTATTCATGAATGCACGATGGATATGAACATGATGTGCAACTGAAACTAAGCATGATCGAGGGAAATCTTAAGAAGATTTGGTACATTATACTGAACTTAGATTCGTGGAGAAAATATAATGGTACTTGGTCTCTATATCTGCCTTTGCTTCCCAAGTGGCTCCCTTAACGGATTGATTTCACTAAAGAACTTTGACTAGTGGAACTTCTTTGTTCCTTAGTCTACGAACTTAATGATCAAGAATTTCGATTGGAACTTTCTCAAAAGAACTTGATGATGTTCTGAATATTTACATTTTCTAAGGGAACAACTACAGTTTGATCACCAATACACTTTTTCAATAATGAGACGTGGAACACTGGGTTTATTGAGGCTAAATCTGAAGGCAACTTAAGCTCATAAGCTACCTTTCCGAAATGACTGAGAATTTTGAAGGGACCGACATATCGGGGACTGAGTTTTCCCTTCTTGCCGAATCTCTTAACACCTTTCATGGAAGAGATTTTCAAGTACACGAAGTCACCGATCTCATGTATGCATACGATTTCTGTCTGCTCTAGGCATCCCTAAGCCTTTCTCTGATCAACTAAAACTTCTCCAATGCATCAAACACCAAGTCAGGCCCTACTACTACGGCCTCACCTACTTCAAACCAACCAATTGAAGATCTACATCTCCTACCATAGAGAGCCTCAAATAGAGCCATATAGATACTGGAATGATAGTTGTTAGTGTATGCAAATTCAATAAAAGGAAAGTGGTATCCCAAATACCTTTAAAATCAAGTACACATGCTCTCAATATATCTTCTAGAGTCTAAATGGTCCTTTCTGCTTGATCGTCTATCCAAGCGTGGAAGACGGTACTAAATGGACTTGGGTACCAAGAACTTTTTGGAATGCTGTCCAGAAATGAGAGGTAAACTGGATACCTCTATCCAAGATAATAGATAAAGGCACACCGTGCAACCTAACCAACTCTCTGAGATAGAGTTTGGCATAGTCCTCGATTGAATAAAAGTTATAGACTGGCCAGAAATAAGCTGAATTGGTCATCCTATCTATGATAACCCAAATAGAATCATGCTGATGAAGAGTATGAGGCAAACCTATCATAAAGTCCATGTTCACTTCCTCCCATTTCCATATGGGTATATTGAACTTCTGCATGGACACACTAGGCTTCTGGTGCTCAATCTTAACTTCCAGGCATGTCGAGCACTTAGCTACAAACTCTACAATATCCCTCTTTATCCCACTCCACCAATAGATCTCCCGCAAATTGTGGTACATCTTAGTGGCCCCTGGATGAATAGAGTAACGCGCACCATGCACCTCTGCAAAAATTTGTTACCTCAATTCATCTACACCAGTCGCACATAATCTACCCTGACAATATAAAACACTATCTCCCCCTTGGGAGAAAACCTCCACCTTTTGATCTCTGACTGATTCATGTAACTTAACTAGACTGGGATCTTTATCCTGCTTTTTCTTTACCTCAAAAACCAGAGATGATTCAGCACTACTCTGCACCCACACACTACCCTCTGCTGAGTCGACTAAAAGGACACCTAGTTGGGCAAGCTGATGAACTTCCTAAGCTAACTTCTTCTTACCATCCTCAACATGAGCAAAACTGCCCATAAACAATCTACTAAGAGCATCAGCCACTACATTAGCCTTGCCTGGATGATATAGAACACTCATGTCATAATGTTTCAATAACTCCAATCACCTTCTCTAACGTAGATTCAAATCTTTCTGAGAGAACACATATTGAAGGCTTTTGTAATCAGTGAACACATCTACATGCACCCCATATAAGTAATGCCTCCAAATCTTTAAGGCAAACACTACAACTGCTAACTCAATATCATGAGTAGGGTAATTCTTGTCATGGGGTTTAAGGTGTCTGGAGGCATAGGCTATGACCTTACCTATCTGCATGAGGACATAACCCAAGCTTACTCTAGATGTATCACAGTATATAATAAAACTATCTAAACCGTCTTGTAGATTTAAGACTGAGGCTGAGGTAAGTCGAGTCTTCAACTCCTAAAAACTCTTCTTGCTGGAATCTGACCATTGATACTTAACTTTCTTTAGAGTCAATTTGGACATGGGGGATGCAACAGAAGAAAATCCTTCAACAAACCGACAGTAATAGCCAGATAAACCCAAGAAACTTCTGATATCTGATGGAGAGATAGGTGTAAGCCAGTTTCTCACCACCTCGGTCTTTTAAGGATCAACTCTAATTCCATCACCAAAAATAACATGTCCAAGAAAAGCTACTGATCTTATCCACAATTCATACTTACTGAATTTAGCGAACAACTGATAGGCTCGAAGAGTATAAAGTACTATTTTGAGGTGGTCTACCTGATCATTACGGGAGTAAACAAGAATGTCATCGGTGAAGACTATGACAAACATGTCCAAGTACTACTTGAACACTCGGTTCATCAAGTCTATGAAGGCTAATGGGGTATTTGTAAGACCAAAAGACATGACTAGAATTTCGAAGTGACCATACCGAGTTTGGAAAGCTATTTTTGGAATGTCATATTCCTTGAACCTAAGCTGATGATAGCTTGAGGTCTATCTTGGAAAAGTAGCTAACACCCTGATGTTGATCAAACAAGTCATCGATTCTAGGAAGTGGATATTTATTCTTGATTGTGACCTTGTTCAACTGACAGTAGTCAATACATATCCTAAGAGAATCGTCTTTCTTACGCATGAATAGAACAGGTGCACCCCACAGGGAGATGCTAAGTCTAATGAATCCTTATCTAAGAGATCCTTCAACTGTTCTTGCAGTTCTTTAAGTTCAGCTGGAGCCATTTTGTATGGCAGAATAGATATAGACTGAGTATCTGGGAAAAGTTTATTCCAAAGTCGATTTCCCTTTCACGAGAAACTCTGAGAAAATCTTCAGGAAATACATTTGAGAATTCATTTACTACTTAAACAGATTCAAAAGATGAAGTTTCTGAGTTAGAGACATTGACTCGAAAAAGATGGTAAGTACACCCCTTCGATATTATCTTTCTGGCTCTAAGGTATGAGATCAACTAACCCCTAAGAACCATAGTACTACCCTTCTATTCAGGGACTGGTTTATTTAGGAACTTGAAATAAACTATTCTATTTCTACAGTTAACTAAGGTATAGCATTAGTGGAGCCAACCCATTCCAAGAATGACATTAAAATTCATTATCTGTAACTCCACGAGATCAACTAAGGTAAATTTTTGAGATATTATGAGCGAACAGTTCTTGTTTACCTGTCTGGCTACAATGGAAATACCTATTGGGGTAGACACTAAAAAGGGCTCTACTAGCATTTTGGGACTGACTCCAAAGTTGACAACTACATATGGAGTTACAAAAGAAAAAGAAGCTCTAAGGTCTAGTAAAACATAAATATGTAAGTGAAAGACCTACAACGTACTAGTAACTAAGTTAGGAGAATTTTCTTGCTCTTGGCGGGGCTGAAGAGCATATAATCTATTTAGACACTGACCACTGGTAGCACTGGAAGTGGCACCCTGTTAAGTCGGGCGACCAGATGGAACTGACAACTGATGGGACTGGCCCTGTTGGTGCATATCCCTACCCTTCTAAGAAACTACCCGACACTCCCAAATCCAATAGCCTGGCTTACCTCACCTGAAGCACACATCACTACCCGCTCTACACTCACCCTGATGGTGTCTGTCATACTTCTGACATAAAGGATTGGTACGAGCACTGCCAACACTGACCTACGACTTATAGCCTGGTGCCCTCTCCCTATTGTTATTTCTGAATTTAGGTACTGGAGCACTGGCTGAAGAGGGTACTGGGGCTGAAGACCTCTGATGAAATTGAGAATGGTTACCACCTTCTGACTTTGGCTGATTGAAATTTAAACTACACCTCCTAGCTCTCTTGTTTTCTCTCTCCCTCTCCTTAATATTTTTCTCCTTAATATATTGAGCATGGACCATTAGCCTAGACAAGTCCATCTAACTAATCAGCATTGTAGTCCTATAATCCTTGACCATACTATCAGATACGCAAGACACAATCTTACTCATCTTAGACCTATTATCAGCTACCATAGGAGAAGCATACTTAGCTAACTGAGTAAACTTGTGGGAATACTCCCTCACACTCATGCTGTCTTGCCTCAAATTAATGAACTCTAACACTTTGACCTCTCTCAACCTCAACGGGAAAAACCTGCCTAAGAAAGCTGTGGCAAACTCTTTCCATTCTATTGACTGTGCATCTATACCCCTATCAACCTTCCACTCCTTAAACCACGTATGGGATACATCCTGAAATTGATATATAGATAATTCAGCTCTTTAACTAGATGTCACCCCTATAGCATCCGTTACCTTTTGAACCATATCTAAGAATTCCTGTGGATCCTATTCAGACTTGGATCTCGTGAAAGAAGGAGGATTCATCCAGGTAAAATTTTGAATTTTGGTTGTAGAAGTATTGGCCGAAACAATAGCTGGCCATTCATTTTATGCTGCTACTGAATTGGCTAGAGTAGTGAACGCAACTCTGAATTCTGCGTGAGAGACATACTCATCCAGAGGATCTGCCAGGACAAGTTGAGGGGCAGGTTGGGTTCCTATTCTTCTTTTGTTCTTATTGGGAGGCATGTTCTATAAATGGAAGGAAGAAGTGGATTAGACAAAGAGTTTAACTTGAGCTCATGCTCACTCGCACGACATGAATACTGAAAGAAAGAAAACTTTTTCCAAAATGCCTTGTATCCTCTCATTCATAAGTATGGCGCGCTACACACCCATGCACAAGACTTTACTCGATGCAGCTTTCAGAATTTCTAGGACACTTTAAAACCTTAGTCTTTGATACTAAGTTTATAACGACCCGATACTACCCCTAGTCATTACACAGTGCTTAAGATCCCGATGGACCACAAGATAACCCATGACCTAGTACCCGCTACCATTACTGAATAATATAATCATGAATGTGGAAGAATAATTGAAATGTCATAAGGTTTTGATAACAAAATGACTACTAAATTATGAATCTTACATAATACTGAAGTCTAAATAATTTGAATAGCTAGTAGTAGTGTCTGCTAAGCCTCTAAAGAGAATACTGTGAGTTGATGAGATAGACCCCAACTAAATCTACAAACTACTTAGATAAAGATATGAGGTAATATTATATGTCCTCAGATGATGAGGACTCACCACTGCTACTAGACTGCTGATGATCTGAGGGACTAATTTTGATTCGGGAACTGAGCATCAACACCTATGATATGATACATCATAGCGTAAAAGAATGGTATGCAATTAGTACTTTGAATGTACTAGTATGCTAAATGAGGTAGGTTGAAATGCATGCTTTCATGAATAAGAATAATAATAACTAACTGATTATATATGTTAAACATAGAGTACTGAGTAGAGAACATAAAATCTATAGGTACTAAAAATATGGATAAAATTCTAAATATCGAGTATGCATGACAATCTGTAATTACTAAAGATACGTGAAAATCTATGGATACTGGGGATGCATGACCAAGCATATAACATGGACTGAGTAAAATCTGTAAACTAAAATACTGACAAAATACTAATGTTTGTATGCTTTGGCCTAACAACTCTAAGACTGTATAAGTAGACTGAGACTATAACTGAGACTATATCTGAGACCATGGGAGGTATCATCTAACCTACATTCCCCAATTTGAGCTAATCGGGGTCCAACCTGTAAACCCAGTTGGAAGGGTGTTAATATCGTGCCACGGGTACTAATACTGGCTGTGTGGATCCACTAAACTGACATAATGTCCAAAATATTAAGGTGTCAGGTTTGAACTTACTGGTGACCCTTGCGAGATAGTCAAGACTAATTTGATGGGTGGCTTCTCATATCCTACGCTGGCTACTTATTTTTGGAGTATAGGGACTACTACTAACGTCTCTGCCTATGTGACGGGGAAGTCGCCATCCCTGCACTCGCTCGGTGCTAAATCTTGCTCCCAACTAAAAGACATTAAGATACTAGACTGTTCTGAGTTTAATGATTGATATCTGACTATTCTGATAATGCTCATAATATACTCTGAAGTCTATTCTATAATGTACTAAGACTAGATTAAATAAACAACTATGGTTTTTGGGTATTCAATACCCCTATGACACAAACAATAATAGTAAAATGACACTAAAGCTTGAAGGAAAAAACATGAAGGCATTTATTTACATCAATCACTCTTGTAGGCATTTTATCAAACACTTGTAGTTCATAGATTAAAATATTCATTGGAATGTCATAACACATATAGAAATAGCATGAATCCGACATAATAGAGTTAAATCGAGGTCTTGTTCAATAAATAACAATATTAAAAGTATGGAGGATTAAATAATAACAATAATTTCAGGGTAACATTGTATAGATTCATGGGTGAAATCACAATTTAAAACATAATAACTTGAAAAGATCACAACTTTATATTTTAAAAGGGTTGCTCGGACTCCATGGATGAAAGAGATCTATGAATAAACATCTAACATACCTTAATTGATGGATTTCCTAAAGTTCTTGGTGAATTCTTGAGGATTGACCTTGAATTTAAGAGCTAGGGTTCTTGATTAGGAGAGAATGCCTTTCGATTTGAGGGAAATTAATTAAAGAATGATTTTAAAGACGTTTTTAGGGCTTAAATATCACACCTGAGCGGACTAAAATAATGTGAAAAGGACTATTTTATCCCTAAACAAAATATTAATTTTTTGTTGAATTTTTCTGAAATGGGCACCTGGCGCGACGTGGCGCTATCGCGCCGTGTCAGTGGAAAATGATAGCTGGGAACTGAGGGCTTGGCACAACGCGAAGGAATCACGGTGCCCTTTTTATTCTGAAATTCACCCTTGGCGCGATGCACCATTATAGCGACAGGACACTAAAAAAGGACAATTGGGATTTTTTCTGATGGGGTGATGCGGTGGTTTCGCGGAGCTTCACTAGAAATTGACAACAGGAAATTGGCCTCCTCCGTGATGTGACATGATCATAGAGTCACACTAAAAATTGACAATTGTCATTTGGGCTACCTTTGCAATGAGCTAAGGGTTAAAATGGCGGTGCTCAATGACCGAAACTTTAAATTGCCATAACTTCTTACCAGTTATCAGATTTAGGCAAATTTTATATCATTTGAAAGATAATTCAATTTCCTATGCAATAGCAGGCTCTAAACTGGAAAATAATGAGTGTTTCAAAAATTTTATATATGAATACTCATGTATTGGGAATTAAGTTAGTAAGGAAATACAGGCTATTACAAAGTTGAACCCAACAGTAAAGACCACGTACAATACAAAAAATATTAATAATGAGTGGACTATTAAAATTCTTTTCCATAAGATGTCTGATTCATGCATTAAAAATGGGATTTATGGTATTTAATTACAAAAAATACAAGTTTGCCATGTTTAAGAGTAGATAAAAAATAATGAAGATGGGGTCAGTTTGATTTTTGAGGTGATAGATTTAATTAAAAAAAATCGTTAATAGTTACGCTGTAGCTCAGAGAAAAACAAAGAGGAAAATCACTTTGTATGATTTATTTGCCATGTCAATATTAACAAGTCCTTTTTGTTATAAGACTGACGACCCAATTCGCAACAATTAATTATCAATTACTAAGTTTGAACATTTTGTGCATGTATTGATTCAACATGCCTTAAAATGAAAATTGCCACTCTTAGAAATTGTCTCAGTGTGGCTCATTCTTGTGAGAGTTGCTAAACGTGGAACCGTTATCGTGTTACTATTGTCAATACTCAACAATATTATTTTTTATCAATAAATTCTGCCTCATTTTACTGTCACCATAAATCAGAAACACAGCAACGAAGTGTAGAACTTCATAGACTTAACATACTAGTAATTAAAAAAATGGACTTCAAGTAGATTTCTATGATGATGTTTGTCCCTAAGCTTTACCAACCATTAAACAGATTGTGGAGGATGCAGTCCGGCAGAAGAGGCAAATGGGTGCCTCTTTGCTACGATTATATTTTCATGATTGTTTTGTTAATGTGAGATTCTTTTTCTACCACTTAATGTTTTTCCATCTCATTCTAATTTCTATTCTTGTGAAAGTATTTGAATATTAAACCCAAACTTTTGGAGATTCTAGGAAATAAAATAACCTCAATATTTCTGTCATGTCGTTGCTAATTACTGTATTTCTTATAATTGCAGGGATGTGATGCTTTGATTCTTCTTGATCAAACATCTACTATTTATAGTGAAAAGACTGCTCGTGCTACTAATAATTATGTTAGAGGATTTGAAGTGATTAATAAAATCAAGTCACAGGTTGATAAAGTTTATGGATGTCCAGTTGTATCTTTTGCTATTGGAACATTGTTGTATTTATTCATTGGATCAGGTCGATTCACCTATTTTATATCACTATATATTTGTTTGCTACAATACATAGATTGGGTCAGTCTTAGTCTCAACAGCCCCAACATGTTGATTTTGGCCCAAATTTAGAAAGTTCTTATATAGTATTTTATTCCTTTTGTATACCTTAGGTAAATTTTAGTATAGATCTCTAGTATTTTATACCTTATTTAGGAGTGCATCTTACCTTATTTAGAAGTATATCTCTTTGTTATTTGTACCTTAATTAGACTTTTACCTTAATTAGAATTTTGAAGTCGATTTAGAGTTACTTTAGTTTAGGTTAATTTCATTCATTTACTAGTATAAATAAGATATTGTACATCAATTGTATTCATTTAACAATTTAATAATTCAAATGCATTCATTTTTCTTATTGAATCAATCAAAATTCAATGTTCATTCAATAAAATTATTCAAATTCAATTCATTCATTCAAATTATTTTTCAATTTCTAACATGATATCATAACAAGTTTTATTTCTATCTTGAGTCAATTTATTGTATTTTCTTCAATATGAAGAAATACTTTTTGACTTTCTGATTCATTATGTTTTGAACATGTCTACTAACATGGTCCATTCATGGCGACTGCATTCATCACCTCTCTCTTATTATTATCATCATCAATATCGTGTTAGTATTTAAGATGACATAAATCTAATATCAATTCATTCATCTTGGTAGTATTACAATGTATGGAATAAGTCTACTGACTTAATCCTTCATCGAGACTGTACTCGGCAACCCTATCAGTTATCAAAATCATCAATCATCATCAATCCTTTCTCCTTTCAAATTTTTTAATTTGGGGTTTCATTCATTGTGGTTGTATTTTCTGCTTTTATAATCCCATATTTTATAAATTTTGAACTTCTCTTTGTTGGACTGTGCTTTGAATCATTATTTTTTGGAAATTTGAAGATTGTTAAGGGTTTTGGTAAAAACCCTAATCCTTTTTATCTTCACTCACCAATTCAATCCCAAAAGAACATAATTCCTCTTTCTCTTTCAACTGTTCTTCAAAATATCTAAAAAAAATTGAATTCTTGGCGGAATTTTTTTTTAAAAAGTAATCAAAATCATCAATCACCATTACCACCAATATAAAAATAAATCAATAGCAATCAATATTTTTATTTTGGTTAAAAAGTTCTTATTTTGGTGTCACTCTCAAATCAGCCTTATTTTTACCTTTATTTGATTACGTCAACAACACAATCCTTTAATTTTTATATCCATTGTGGTAAAAATAATCAAGATCTTTAATATCAAGAATTACTCATCCTGACACCAGTCTTCATTTTTTTTAATCAATCCACATCAGTAAACTAATTGATGTTATCATTAAACCAACTGCTTCACTCATACCATATGTATGGTTGATGTTACATTTTATTTTTTTTATTTTTTTTAGTTTGGTCATATTCTCTATTGATGGCAGTATTCCTGCTTCTGTTACATTCACTTGCTCAATCGTCTTCTCACATATCCTCTTAATCATAATATATTACGCAAGTTGGGTGTTCTTTCGTACCCTTCAACTTGAGGGGGATATTGGAATATTGTTGTATCTAATCATTAGAACGGCACCTATTTTATCTCACTGTACATTCGTCTGCTACAATACATAGCTTGGGTCAGCCTTGGTTTCAGCCTCAACATGTTGATTTCGGCCCCAATTTAAATTTTTTTTATATAGTATTTTATTCCTTTTGTACACCCTAGGTAAATATTTATTATAAATCTCTAATATCTTGTACCTTATTTAGGAGTGTATCTCTTTATTATTTTATACTTTAATTAGACTTCTACCTTATTTAGAATTTTGAAGTCAGTTTAGTGTTACCTTTAGTTTATGTTAATTTAATTCATTTACTTAGATAAATAGTACATTGTATATCAGTTGTATTCATTTAATAATTCAGTAATTCAAATACATTCAATTTTATTATTGAATCAGTCAAAATCCAATATTCATTCAATACAATTATTTAAATTCAATTCATTCATTCAAATTATTTTTCAATTTTCAACATGTGTGGATATCTTGGCAGTTGCAGATCGTAACTCAGTAGTTGTTGTAGGTTGTAGTACATCCTTCTATCCTATAAATTATTATGTTTCTAATTTTATGAGCATTTTAGTATATAAAGAATATGAATTTTTGTTACATGAACAGTTGCATGGACCAACATGGGAAGTGGAAATAGGAAGAAGGGATTCCACTACAACAATTAGAACCACCGCAAAAAATGATATTCCAACTCTGTTTATGGACATACCTGCCCTTATTCACAACATCAAGAAGCAAGGGCTTTTGCACTCTGATCCTACAACTGCTCTTTTTGACTTGATTCTAACCTTGATTCCCTTGATCCTACAACTGCTCTTTTTGACTCAAAATATTTTAGCAATTTGGTATCCAAGAAAGGGCTTTTGCACTCTGATCAAGCATTGTTTAGTGGAGGAAAGACGGATGATCTTGTTAAAACCTATAGTACAAACCTAGGGATTTTCTCAAAAGATTTTGCCGAGTCTATGATTAAGATAGGCAATATCAATCCATTGACCGGGAATGAAGGTCAAATTCGTGTCAATTACAGGAAGGTGGACTAAGAACATGATGATGAAGCTGATGAAATCCATGTAATTCAAGAATTCGATTATTTTTCAATTGTAATTGTAAATTACATTATTTTTCAATTGTAATTGTATTTTTTGTTCATTTAGAACCTTTGTTAAGTTAATTACGTGGTAATTTATATTCCAAGAAATTGGATCATGTTGTTATCATTTTGGCATGTCAATAAAGACATTTTTTAGAATTAATGAGTGAATTTTCGTTCCCAAAAATGTAATTTGATTATCATTCGTGTTGTTTGATAAATATAAACTAAAAAATTAATATATATGGATGGTAAGTGTTTTATTTTAAATTATTGAAAGTGTATTTTAAACAAAATTTGTTATAAAAAGCTATTTAATGCAACTAATTAACCCTTCTATTTAATATGTGGTAGACTACATGACCTATTAAATTTGCTTATAGTTACTTAAGAGTTGCCAAGGACTGCAATTAGTTGTCTAAAATGTTTTAATGAAGTAGTTATAGTATAAATAAAGGAGACAATTATTTTCACGTAGAAAACACCCGACTCAAAAAGGTGTAAAAAACCATGGCCTGCACCTTTACAAAATTTCCCCTAAACTTCACTAATCAACAACAACAAATTACAAGACTTATGTAGCCTATGAATTATAAACTCTAACTCATGTTTAATACTCAAATGACAAGCCTCCCAAGGTATGCGACCCAAGTTTTCGAGTTTTCTAACTTGAAGACAATAATCTAACTCAGTTTATGACTCACTAAAATAGGATTATATCAATAATACAACTTAAAGAACCAACCCTAATACATAAAGACTAAGACTCCTTATCTTACATAGTACTAGGACCAGGTTCAACAACGTGTTTCTTTAGTCTCTAAGATGCATATTGCTAAGTCAGTTTTTCAATTGTCTTTTTGTTTTATAAGTGCGTTAGTGACTATGAAAGACACTTCATCTATTTAATCAGAACTTTTCAAACAGTTCTTCTTAGAATCAAACTGCTTCTCTCATCAGAACTCTTATCTCTTTTAGAGTTTTATTTTAAGTACGACTCCTTCTTCAATTCAAACTTTCTTTTCTTTAAGTATTGTAGTCAAACTTTAATTCTTCAATTTTACATGTGGTAGTTTCTTTTTATTTTATCAACTGTAACTGCTCATCTGCTTCTTTAATCGAGCAATCTCGTCTATCTCTCTATAGGATTTGCATCTTTCACCAGAGCATCTATGAAACAACTCAGCAAACATGTCTCAGTTATTTTTTCAATCACCAAAACTTCATAGACCCCAAAAAATTTCCCCTTTTTTAGTGATGACAAACCCCTTGTCCTTGTGCATCCTGAACTGTTCTTGTAGACACTAATTCAATGACCCTCTATATGAAACAAGTTAGTAAATGAGTAATAAACATTGCACAACCTAAGTCTTTCCCATTTTAGCATCATCAAAAAGTGAAAATAATGTATAATATAAGCAAGTGCACAGTGCTACACAATTAATGGCCACTGGGCTATCCTTAAAATAATTAAAGTAAGACAACTTCATCAAAAAGTTGTATTGGAAAGTGTAAAACATGAGAGACTTAGAATACAGAGAAAGATATCTCATTGATCCGTCAAAATAAGACATACAATAGAATAGGATAACTGTAATAAAGTAGACAAACTAGGAACTTAGCAATAATAACTTAAAGGTCTAGAACAATATCTTAAGGAACTAAGAAGAGGGAGCAGAGGATATGGTTGGAACAGTAACAATAAGCTGTATTAACTTACAAATGACATCTACAATATTAGCCCTTTCACAAGTAAGATCCACCTCCAATGCTAATATTATGTACTGAAGATCCTCTTTCTCTTGAGCTTGAGTAGCATGAGCTTCCTCCAACTCAACAATTGTATCAGCCAAATCATTCATCAACCTTTGCATTGGAGTATATACTTGTCTCATTAAACTGGGTAAATAACATGGTTTAAGTGACCAAGAATATCCTTAGTCATATGAAGGGACCAAACTTGCATGGGGATGGAGTAGTCTTCAAAGATCAAAGCCAAACAAAATCCATAGAGAAGACCATGTGCCTTCTTAGCGTCCTTAACAAGCACTCTTTGCAGGTGCTTAATGATTTGACTGGGTAACTTGAACTTGACCTCAATATCAAGAATTTCTATGAGAGTGAGGTCTAAGTAATTTTCTTTAGTTCTCCTTTCTTTACAAGTCGTGATAATCTTATGAACCACATCAAACTATAGCTAATGAAGAGGGAACATTTCTCGCTTGAAGACATAATGATGCTGAAGAAGATTAGGATTTCCAAAAATTATATTTATGATGGACAATGCCTTTGCCATGTTATCTGAGGGTGGCCATTCAAACTTGACATAGTGATCCCAACCTCCAAGAGGTATATCAAGGATTCGTGTTATGTCTTCAACAATGAGGTGGATAGATACTTCTAAAATGGTGGTAGTAAAAACATTTCCATTAGAAGACCCATTAGTAAAGAACTCATAGTTTTCAGGCCTCTCAAACTTGCATTGAGTATCATCCTCAAGAAATAGTGGATCCCAACCCTGAAAGTCTATTTTTTCCATGAGAATGGCTATTTTAGGTCCACCAAAACCAGTAACAACTCTTTTTCTTATAAATAACATATTTTGAAAGTATAGGACATGTTGTAAGTTAGGATTAGAAGACACAATGGTCTAAACATCAGCAGGAAGGTGTACAACATCTTTAGTCACTTCTAGAATCAAAGGATGGACCACTTCGAGTGAACTATTTCAAAGACTTGGATTTAGAAGTTTGTTTGGATTTAGGAGTAAAGAATTTGGATACCTTTGGAAAAGATTTCATGGATGGAATAGAGTAAGGGGTAGATATAAAAGGATGTAGAGTTGATGTCTTAGGGATGAAACAATTGAAAATCCTTCCATGATGAATAGTTCAAAGGAACAAGTCATCATTAGAGGGTGGATCATACTATGAAGTAGAGATAGTGGACAAATGCTTTTTATTTTTTTCTAGTGTGAAGAGCTTGCGCAAATGAGGCATCCTCTTGCCTTTTTCTATTTCTAGTATGAGGAGTCCTGGGTGGAGTAGGATGCGAAGATGTTTTAAGAATAGGTTCATACTATTGAATAAAAACTCGAGCCTCAGATTTCTTCACTAGGCAAGATCAAACTAATTTGGAAATAGTAGTAGGAGTAGGCATTTCATCAAGAGATAATTTTATGAGGAGTGACCTCTTGATTTTGATCTAAGAAAAAAGACTCATAGGACTGATTGCAAGAGGAATCTTGGGCCAATTAATCAACCATAGAACTAAACTCAATACAGGCCCTAAAATCTAATATTTTGAAAAAAAGGGAGGAAGGAACTCCTAGGTTTTGTCTACATTGGGATAAAAAGTAATGGACAGGGATTTAGAGGAAGAGGCGGTGGAATCATTCTTAACTGGAGAGAAGGGTAAAGAGGAAGCCATTTTTAGAGAAAAGAATTAACTTTGGAATTTTGAATGGAGTAATTAAATTGTATTGTTAAAGTGATGATAATGGACTCAATAGATACTAGGGCTTTTATAAATGAAAAAGAAAGAGAGAAGTTAAAGTGTGTAAGAGTGAACAGGTAAAACAAGAGTGAATGAATAGAAGAAGGAGATGGGGAAATGATGTGAAGAAGGTGGAAACTTTAGAAAAGAGGAGGGACTTTTGAGTTTTGGTGGTTACAAAGAGAATGTGTCAAAAGGTATTAACTCATAGAACATAAGTGCCTAATTGTTTCACTATGCAAAGTTAATCACTAACTCACATAAATCACATCTAAAAAAATCCCATGATCTACACATCTTTGTATTTTTCTTAATTTTACACAACTAAAACTAAATTAAGAATAAACAATTATTACACTGTAATTGGGACTCACAATTAAATGTGCAAGACTAGATTGAATAGCTAAAAGCTAGTATACAAGTAAAATATTTTCTAACCAATCATTGAAGTAAGCTCATGCAATTTTAATCATCCCCATATGTAGCCTGTTCTATTCAAAGTATTCTCTACCTAGTAGTAAAAATATTAGTAATTTGCTCTTTAGTAGCACAAAACATGATTGATATATGACCCTTTTCAACATAGTCTTTAAAAAATGGTGTCTAATATCAATATGTTTAGTTCTCTTATGTTGAATGGATTTTTATATATATTGATGGCACTAGTATTCTCACAAAAGATTGGAACACATTCAACATCCATACTAAAATCCTTCAATTGTTGTTTAATCCACAATAATTATGTATGTCATGATGTTGCTGCTACATAATCAGCCTCGGTAGTGAACAAGGCTATTAAATTTTTCTTCTTTATGGTCCAAAGATTAAACATGATCCAAGAAAGTTTTCCATACATGTGGTACTTTTTCTGTCTACAAGATAGCATGTATAACCTTCATGTGCATATCCTTCTGATTTAAAATTTCTTCTTTTAGGATACCAAAGACCTAAGACAGTAGTTCCCTTAACGAATCCTAGTATCCTCTTAATATACTTGACATAAGACCTCTTAGGATTTTCTTGAAACCTTACATAAAATTCTACACTAAATACAACGTCACGTCTACTTGCAGTGAGATACTGTAACACCCCATATTTCTCTAGCATAATATAAGTCCTAATACAAGAGTATTCATATATAAAATTTTTGAAACACTCATTATTTTTCAGTTTATAGCCTGCCATTTCATAGGAAATTTAATTAGCTTTCCAACAATACAAAATTCACCCAAATATGATAATTGGGTAAGAAGTTATGGCAATTTTAAGTTTTAGTCACAAAACCCCGTCAATTTAACCTTTAGCACATCGAAGATCAAGATAATATCCTATTTGATGAAATCTAGTGAGGGTCAGCAATCCTGGCGTATCACACCATAGGTCAATTTGACATTTGTCAATTTCTAGTATGACTCCGCAATAATGGCGCGTCGCGGAGCAAGCCAATTTCCCATTTGTTAATTTCCAGTGGGCCTCCGTGATTATGGTGCATTGTGGAGATGGACAAAATGTCATCCACAGGCTTATTGCAATAGTGGTGCATCACGATGTTTGTCCAGGTCCCAGTTGTCCCTTTTCCAGTGGCTTGGCGCGATAGTGGCGCATCGTCCTAAAGCTAAAAATTGGGATTTCAGTTTCCAGCTTGTGTTTTAAAATTCATTTAAGGGTATTTGGATCTTTTTCCTAAGCCCTAAACTTGCCCTAAACATGAAATTTAATCCCTTATTGACCTAAATACTCATTATTATTGACTTTCTCTCAAATTAAAAATTCTCTTTCAATAACAAGAAACCCTAGCTCTAAAAAATCATGGTCAAATCTCAAGAACTCTCCATCAATCCTTCCAAATTTATCATTCTAGGTATGTTAGATGTTCACTCATGGATTTCTTTCATCCATGGAGTCCAAGTATCCGTTTTAATTATAAATCTATCATATTTTAAAGATTTATGATATAAAATATAATTTAAAACTATGAGT